>NC_141611.1:3536306-3746306 GCF_047967505.1 Dipteris shenzhenensis | reverse complement strand
GTGGTAGGCCTGGGCATACCAGACATGTCAGGTTGTGCCTACCCGGGGACATCATACAGGGAGCATTCATATGTGTGCCACACAGAAGGGTCAGTGATGGGGATGGGTGGTTTCCCTTCTAATAGGAACTCCCATCTGATGGTGGGGTCTCCCCCCCAGAACAAGCTAATAATGTCATCCATCCTGTGTGTACGGAATGCACGTCTCTTACGCCATGTCAGCCGTCGATAAATCCATTGTGCCTCAGATGTAGACAAATGGCCCAGGGCGCGTTCCCGTATCAAGTGTGCTCTCAGAGCCCTGCACTCGTCATCAAACCATGGGTTTTGTAGCATCTTCCCATCACGAGGCCGTGCGGGCCTGGTTGTGGGAAAGGACCTTATGGAAGCCTCCTGCACTACTGATACCAGCGCGTCTGAGGCATGTGCTAGGTCCATGTCATCATCGTCTCTAAGTAGGTCTCGGAGTTCTCTACTCAGATGGCGCATATACACTGGGTCAAGTACTCTATCAAAATGGACCTAGATAGCTATCAGTCCTTACGGGGCCCTCGCTATGGTGGGTATAGTGACAGAAATGCAGAAGGATATGTACGTGTGGTCTGCTCCAAGTGGGGGCGGAGTCACTGTGAAGTCGTGTATCCTTGGCGCAAAGGCTAGTGGCCCTAGTATATAGTCTACAGTGCTCGATCCTCCACCATGGGGGAAACATGTGAGTCCCCTAGATGATGGCCATCTCTAAAGGCCATTGTAGATGATCAAATTGTGTACTGCGCCCAACTCTAGCAGGTGCTGTCCATATCCTGTCATAGGTGCAGTGTCTGCTGAGTGCCTCAGTATCCCAAGCTCCTCTACATCGAGCTCTGGAACTAGGTGGGGGTCCCCCTCATGTGCGAAGTCCAAGAGGCCCACCTGTCTATCCCCTGTCCGTGCATTGAAGTCTTCCAAGAGGAGCGTGTCACCCAATCGAGAGAGAGAGAGAGAGAGAGAGAGAGAGGAAGAAAAGAATGTAATGAAGGTGGGAAAAAGAAGGATTTTAAGGGGGAAATAGATGGGAGAATAGTAGGGGAAATGTGGGAACTGTGGGGGGCTATATAAGTCAACCCAAAAGGATTGTAAGGGACTTTTTGATGTGACATCTAATCCTATCTACTCTCCCTCCTGCTACCTGCTGCCTACCCTCACACTCTCTCTCTCTCCCTCTCTCTATTCCCTCAGCCTTCTCTCTCTTCCTTTCTCCTTCCCCTTCTCCTCTCTTCTCCTCCCCTCCTTTTGCTATTCTCTCCCCATCTCCAAATCTGCCCCTTCCCCCTTCTCTACATTGGTATCAGAGCCCAAGCTCTTGGCACCTGACCCTCGTTGAGTCTTGCTATCAATCATGGTTTGCCAGCGCTTCAGGCTGAGGGGAACTACTAGCACGTCGTCGGCCAAGCTACGTCAAGGAAATCGTCAAGGAAACAAGCGTGGGCTGCCAGCAAACAAACAGCACGGACGTGCGCCATCAACGAATCCTTGTGCGCCATCAACGACATGCCTGATTACGTTGCTACCTAGCAGCCTGCGTTGCAAGTTTGAGCCTCAACGGTCTGTGTAGTATTCCAGCTCCCCGTCGTCGCTACTCCAGCTCCCCCGTCGTTGCCCCGCCGTTTTTCCTTCCCTTAGCAAACCACGCCATGCCCGCCACACCTCGCCCCGCCCCATCGCTGTCACCATCTTAGCGCCCACGTCACGCTCGTGCCTTCTCCGCCCGTGCCGTTGACGTCGCCTTTCGTCGGCGCTGCGTTGCTGGAGACCTTAGCAGTTGCTAAGGTTCAGCTAGTTGGGGTTTAGGTTGGGTTGGTTAGCTACTTGGGTTTGGTTGGTTAGGTTAGTTTAGGTTTGGTTAGGTCTAGTTAGGTTAGTGATTGGATAAGGTTGGGTTTAGTTAGTTTGGTTTAGTTGAGACTACCCTAGGTGTCTTAGTTGTCCTAAGCTCCAAAAAAAAAAAAAAAAAAAAAAAAAACCCCTCTTTTAGGGTACTCCTACAGCCCTATTCTGGGCCTTTCTAAGCCACCTTCGTGGCTCATTTTGAGCCCCGTTTCCAGCCTCTTCACCGAGCTTTCTTCGAACCTCTTCAACTTCTCCTCCTCCCTCTTCCTCCTCCTCCTCCCTCCTCCTCCTCCTCCCTTCTCCTCCTCCCTCCTCCTCCCTCCTCCTCCCCCTCCTCCTCCTCCCTCCTCTCTCTTCTTTCCCCCATGCTCTACCGACACACAGTTTCTAGATGCCTTGGCCTCGATGCTTCAGGGGGCTTTTCAGCAGATGGGTCAGCAGTTGGGGCAGCAGCTCACCACTGCTATGGCTATGCACGATACAGCTATCACCCAGATGGGTAAGAACCTTGGGCAACAGATCACTACCGCCATCAGTATGCACGATAAGGGTAAGCAGCCTGCACCCCAGCACGGGGATCAGTCGGATAGCCAGGGTGATTTTCCTGACCCACACACGGGATTTATGGCTGATGGCCGTCGCACTTATGATGTTGGTTCTATGCATGCACCCCAGCATGGGGATTATGTTGATTTTGGTGATGCCTTGCCCGTACCGCCGAGCACTTCTCTTATTGATTCCAGGCCTCCATTTGGCTCGCATATTTCATTGGCTGAGCCGTCCATTTTGGGCCGGCCCATTGGCACATTTTTGCCAACGGCGAGCATGCCTGGATTGGGTGTTGGGTTTCAGGGCAGTTGGGAGAGGAGCCAGTCCTCTTCTCAACCTTTTTCTATGCCACCCACCCACCGAGATGTTTATGGCAGGCAGACTCAGCAGGGATTGCATGCTTCGATGACACCTCCTGTTAATACATTCAGTCAGACTCAGCCTGCGTATCAGAGAGGTAATGCTTTCAGTCAGACGCACTTTATGCATCAGGGGAGTGGTTCTCCTAACCAGCATGATGCTGGAAGTGGGCAGCATGCAAACATGGATGATATGCTTTCAGATGCCTTACGTTCATATAGGGCTTTGCCTGAGGATGTTCGTAATGAGATGCCCTTTTCATAGTATGTGAGCTTCAAACGTGAGTATGCTGGTAGTCACTATAGGAACAACGCAGCCAAAGATGTGAAAGATAAAATCTCTGTGCATAAGTTTAAGGGTGACACTCGCACTCCCAATGAGTTGGAGGAGTGGCTCACGAAGCTTGAAGATTATTTCCGCTTCTACCCTAAGAATGATGAGGAGAGGATCATTTTTGCTGGCATGCATTTACAGGATTATGCACATACATGGTGGCGTTACATGCGAGAGTCACCTCAAAAGCCTACCACCTGGAAACAGTTCAAGGAGCTTATGGTCACGACCTTCGTCTCGGCCCTGATCCTTGAACAGTACCTTGCTGAATTCTATGCACTGTCACAAACAAGTACGGTCCAGGAGTACTTGCAGCGTTTTTGGAGACTTTCCTTGTTTGTACAAGATATTTCTGAGAAAGGGAAGTTGCTGCGTTTTATACAAGGCTTAGATCCCTCTCTAGCTGCTGATGTGAGAGCTCACAATCCTCTAACCATTGAGCGAGCAGCCCAGCTTGCTGAGGTGTTTGAGCCAAAATATGCCGGCAAGTACAAGCATGTGTCACATAGCTTCTATGGTACTGCTTATGATGCTGACAGGAAGACAAATTCTGCTGATTGGATTGATAAGAAACCAGCAGCTGCTTCCTTCCCATGATATCCAACGGTTTCTGGAAGTAAGATGCCATATGCAAAGCCATACAGGCCCATGGATGCAAAGACAGGTGTCAAACCCAGCGCTGGTTTTGGCAAATCAGAAGTTAAACAACATTCCAGAGCCATAATGGACAGTAGGAAGAAGGCAAATTTATGCTTTAGGTGTGGAGAGAAATGGACACCTGAGCACCGAGATGTGTGCAAAATGAAGAATGTCAGCTCAGCCAAACTCAGCATGATAATTGAATTATCTGATGATGATGAAGTGGCTGATGTAGCAGACCCCCATGATGTCTCTCATGAGGAATTGATAGGAGTTCATGATGTAGATGAGTCTCCTAACACAGATGCCACAAAGGGGACTGTTTTTCCTTTTGATCCGGGTGGGGCTATTGAGCAAACCACTCATGTGATGCATGAGATTGATATTCAGCCTACATGTAGCAGGAAAGGCCGTAAGCCAACACTCTCTGTGTTGGAGCATCAACCTACAATGCCTTTTCCTGTCAGAGGTGATGCTAATGGTAATGTTCCTGTGGATGATGAACAGATTTATTGGGATGCCCAGTCTACATTGTATACCATCTCACTACATGCCTTGATGGGTGCCAAAAGTGCTGACACAATCAGGTTGAAGGGAATGATTAATGGCAGATCTGTCCATGTATTGGTAGACACTGGAGCAAACCACTCATCTGATGCATGAGATTGATATTCAGCCTACATGTAGCAGGAAAGGCCGTAAGCCAACACTCTCTGTGTTGGAGCATCAACCTACAATGCCTTTTCCTGTCAGAGGTGATGCTAATGGTAATGTTCCTGTGGATGATGAACAGATTTATTGGGATGCCCAGTCTACATTGTATACCATCTCACTACATGCCTGATGAGTGCCAAAAGTGCTGACACAATCAGGTTGAAGGGAATGATTAATGGCAGATCTGTCCATGTATTGGTAGACAGTGGTAGCACTCACAGTTTCATTAATTGTAGAACATTGCAAAGATTGGGATTAGTTGCTACAGAGATAGACCATGGTCTGAAAGTGGAGATCGCGAATGGACAGCACATGATCAGCAGACATTGTTGCCAGGATGCCAGGATCAAGTTTTCTGATCATTATGAGTTTGCAGGTGATCTTTTGGCATTGGATATGGGACCCATAGATGCTGTCCTGGGTTGTGATTGGCTGAAATCCCTGGGGAAAATCAGTATAGATTTGAATGCTTTATCTCTTGAGTTTTGCCACAAAGGTAGAACTGTTACATTGCAGGGCATTGTGAATCAGAAATTGCAGGTCATTTCAGCAAGGCAGCTAGCTAGGGAGCTCAAGAACGAAAGTGCCATTTATGCATTGAATGTCTCTGTACCTCAGGAGGGTGGTATTCCCCATGTGGATAATTGTGAAATGCAGAAATTGCTCTTTGAATTTGGGGATGTGTTTGCTGATATGCCATCTCAGTTGCCCCCAAAAAGAGATGTTGATCATGCCATAGTCCTGGAACATGGTAGTAAACCAATAAACAAGGCCCCGTACCGACTCTCTAAAGTTGAACGGGAAGAAGTGGCAACACAGGTGCAAGATTTGCTTCAGAAAAACTTCATTGCTCATAGCACCTCGCCATTTGCATCTCCAGTACTCCTGGTGAAAAAGAAGGATGGCTCTTTTCGTATGTGCATTGATTACAGAGAATTGAATAAGACCACCATTAAGAACAGGTTTCCTATTCCCATGATTGATGACCTATTGGATGAACTCAAGGGTGCTCAGTATTTCACGAAGATTGATTTGAGGTCAGGTTACCATCAGATCAGGATGAAAGAGGGTGATGAGCATAAGACTGCCTTTCGTACAGAAAGAGGATTATATGAGTTCAAGGTGATGCCTTTTGGTTTGACTAATGCACCAGCCACCTTCCAGGCACTCATGAACAAGATCTTACACCACCTTCTTTTCAAATGTGTGCTGGTATTTTTCGATGACATTCTCATTTATAGTAAGGATGCACAGGAACACATTGACCATGTCCGACAAGTGCTAGAAATCTTGAGAATGCATCAGCTTTATGCCAAGGCCAGCAAGTGCACATTTATGGCAGAGGAGGTTGAATATCTTGGTCATGTTGTAAGCAGGCACGGAATCAGGGTAGACCCAGCTAAGGTGAAATGCATTAAGGAGTGGCCGCAGCCACAAAATACCACGCAGCTCAGAGGTTTCTTGGGTCTTGCTTCTTTTTACAGGAGATTCATTAGGCACTTCGCCAAAAGGGCTGCCCCTCTCACTGATTTGCTGAAAAAGGATGCCTTCCAATGGTCAGAAGCAGCACAACTCAGCTTTGATAACCTCAAGGATGCCCTTAGTAATGCACCTGTATTGGTGTGCCCTGATTTCTCACGGTCTTTCATTATTGAGACGGATGCCAGTGGCAAAGGTTTAGGGGCTGTCCTAAAACAAGAGCATGGTGTGATTGCTTTTGAGAGCAGGAAGTTTAATGCCAGAGAAATAAATTATCATGTTTATGATCAAGAGATGCTGGCAATCTTGCATGCTTTTGCAAAATGGCACCACTACCTGTACGGTAGCAAGATTAAGGTCAAAACGGATCACAAGACACTCAAGTACTTCTTAACGCAGCCTAATTTATCCATGAAGCAGAAGAGATGGCTGGCTGCAGTTTAGTCCTATGATTTTGACATTGAATATAGAAAGGGGAAAGAGAATGTGGTTGCTGATGCCTTGTCCAGGATGTGGTCATGCAAACTGTCTGCCATTTCCACGCTTCATCAGGAGTGGATACTTGGGATTCAGGAGGAATACATGCAAAATTCTGATGCAGCTCCTATTTTTGTGGAGTTACAGAGTCCGTCCAGCCTAGGACATGTTCGATTTCAGCTCCGCAACGGACTGTAATGGTGCAGGGACAGAATTTATCTTCTGCCAGACTCCAAGTACAGGTTGATGGTATTACAGGAAATGCACTCATCCCCTATGTTAGGGCATACGGGTATCACAAAAACATATGAAAAAGTCAAGGAGAGCTTTATTTGGGATGGTTTGTGGCGAGATGTGGTTAAGTTTGTCAGTGAATGTTTGCCCTGCCAACAAAATAAAGTGGACAGCCGGTTACCCGCAAGCCTTCTGCAACCGCTACCCATTCCTGAAGGCAAATGGACTCACATTGCCATGGACTTCATTACAGGTTGCCTTCTACAGATAAGGGTTGGGATAGCATATTTGTGGTGGTTGACAGGATGACTAAGCAGGCCCATTTCATACCGACTAAAACTCGGTACTCCGCTTCACAGGTTGCCTGGCAATTCATTGAGTATGTGTTCAAGCACCATGGTTTTCCTCAGGAGATTGTCAGTGACAGGGATGCTAAATTTATGGGTCACTTTTGGCAGGAGTTATTCACTGCAGTTGGTACTTCCCTTGTGCCTAGTACTGCTTATCATCCACAGACAGATGGACAATCAGAGAGGGTGAACAAGTGGTTGGAGGAGTATCTAAGGCATTACTGTCATGACACGTAGAAGTCTTGGGACAAATGGTTAGCATTGGCTGAATTTTGCTACAACAGCACCAAACACCTCTCTATTGGCATGAGTCCATTCGAGGCTATGTATGGATGCAAAGTGGGAATGCCCTTCCAGGGTTGCAGACTTGGCTGTGAAAAATCAGCAAGCAAGGAATGATTTGGAGAGTATGAATGCCCTTCTGCAGTTGGCTAAGAGGAATATGCAGGATGCCCAAGCCAAGTAGAAGAAGTATGCGGATGAACAAAGGAGGTACTTATCTTTTGAAGAAGGGGATTATGTGCATTTACGTCTCCATAAGAATCGATATTCCTCGCTGAAAGGTAATACCAACACAAAGCTTGCCCACACGTATTATGGCCCCTACAAAATCATCCGCAAAGTTGGGCAGGTAGCATATCAGTTGGAACTACCGAGTACCTCCAAGATCCATAATGTTTTCCATGTATCCTTGCTGAAACCACATGTCGGACAGCATGTCCAGGTTCTTCCTGAGCTGCCTCCTATGGATGAAGAGGGCCACATAATCTATGTGCCGGAGCAAATCAAGGGCTTCAGAGATCATGTACTCAGGAACAAAGCCTACACAGAATACCTCATCAAATGGAAAGGTTTAACGGAAGATGAGAATTCTTGGCAACCTGAGAGCATTGTGCAGGACTACCCCTATCTCCTACACAGCTGATCAGTTTCTGTTGTATCCTTCTCATCCAGGGCAACCTCTTGGAAATTTTGAGGGCAAAATTCTTTGGGAAGGGATGGCTGTAATGAAGGTGGGAAAAAGAAGGATTTTAAGGGGGAAATAGATGGGAGAATAGTAGGGGAAATGTGGGAACTGTGGGGGGCTATATAAGTCAACCCAAAAGGATTGTAAGGGACTTTTTGATGTGACATCTAATCCTATCTACTCTCCCTCCTGCTACCTGCTGCCTACGCTCACTCTCTCTCTCTCCCTCTCTCTATTCCCTCAGCCTTCTCTCTCTTCCTTTCTCCTTCCCCTTCTCCTCTCTTCTCCTCCCCTCCTTTTGCTATTCTCTCCCCATCTCCAAATCTGCCCCTTCCCCCTTCTCTACAAAGAAAGAAAGTCTAATAATCTTTAGAAGCCTGATACAATGAGTTGGGGGGGTGGAGCCTCTAAGCGAGTATAAATACCCATGCGAAATACAAACAAAACCCATCACGATATTGATATGAAGAGATAGATCACAGAGCTCAAACCTGTTGTGGTGGCATAAAACCTATGATGGAGTGTTGACGGCTGTCAACCTGCATGGTCCGTTGTGGCCTCCTAGCTATGGCTCTACGACGAACAAGTGCCACTATCACTCTTGTTGGCCATGCCTCTGATCTGATGAGCTTGGAGGGAAGGTCCCCTAGCCTGATCTATGCCTCAACCCACTAACGACTTTGACGTGTCTCTCACTCTGCTTCTCGGATCCATCGACTCTCTAAGTCCTATTGGTCAGTATTGTCTAGCTGATATAAAGACCCCGTGATCATGCTCTGAGTTGGGTCTGGCTGCATCCTGGTCTCGCGTACGTATCTTGGGCATCTCTAATCTAGGAAGGACACGAAACTGGATAGGGGTCCAAAACCCTCCCTGAAGAGGCAGAGACAACGACCTCTAATCTCATAGTACATAAAGCATCTAAAGGCGAAATGCTCATCCGACTCAATCTCTTGATGATCACATAGTGTGCATATGTAACCCTCTCTAGAAATGATGTCTGCTCATCCACTCTCAATAGGAAGTCGGTAGGATGAGACGCAAGAATTGCCCGATAGATACCTCAAGGAGTGACAGAGGTGGATCCATGTGTATCCTAATGGATCAAGGATTTCCTCTATTGAAATCCATAAGCAATGGTCTCTGTACAATCTGAGCTTTACAAGGAGCTGATGGATGCCAATCAGGTCCTAAATGTGTGTAGTTGTAAGAGATCCTCTCGAATAACCTGGTTCACCCCATGATATGTGAGCGAGACAGAGAGGGCCTCAATGTTGTACTGGAAGAAAGGTCATCTATCTATGTGGAGCCCCAACCTCTCAAACCACCTACATGTACATGCATACCAGTACCTCTGGTTACCCTCGACTGCCAATGCCATGCATGAGGATAGGGCCAACCACGATAGCCTGCGCCATCCTGTGGTGCAATAGCCATACTCCCTTATGCGTTGCAGATACGTGATAACCCGAAACGCTACATCAAGCTGTAGTGGGGATGCTCCGAACTCAGCTAGGACAACCTGATGTGGGATTGAAGGCTTTCTGCGGATCGCCCGTGAAAGCATGAGGACATGAATCCTCTCAACTCAACCCAATCTGTCATTGATTGGGTCTAGCCCCCGTCAAGGGCTGCCATACATATTCACCCACTCGGCATACCAAAGAGTCTTGGTCAAGGGATCCTGGAAGTGAGAGTGAAAGCATTGCCGCTCGAGTCTAACAAGTGTGGCATAGCCCCTGCTCAATCGGGCTTGTAGTGCCAGTCACATCATGAAGATGGGGCCGGAGAAGAGAGCTTCCAGTATGTGTAGGATGCAACCACCTCCACTAGTAACCTAACCAAAGTGGCGTGCTCTCTATGCACGGCTGCTCGAAATGTATTGAAGATCATCAACTTGGTTTTACCAAGGTTGACCTTCAAATCATGTCTCTCACAAAAAGTATGAAGCGTGTACAGCTGTCGCTGGAGCCCCTCTGCTGAGGAAGAGAGTAAGAGCACATCATCCGCATCATGAATCGATGTTGAAACACCTGCCAACAGCTCTGAGACAACAAGATAGCTTTCTCCGGCTCATGCAAACCTATCACGGACGTCGTGCATCGTCAAGGAATCTTCCAAGAGTCACATAATCTCTCGTGAGTTCAGGGGACAACTCTCAAACGACTCTCATGGATGGGGAATGCCCTCAAACTGTCAAGAAGGAGACCTTCACCGCTTCCAATAGCCAACACCCCATGAAGCCTTTCCAACACATAGATCTCCTACATGAAAGGTTGCCAAGTGGCACAAAACACACACTAAGACCTTAAGAAGATGAAGTGCCCTCCCACAGGTTTACCAAAATCTCTCAAAGCTAACACCCCCCATAAACCGAGTGGGGAAGAATAGCTACTATATAAAAAAAGGAGACGATACATCTACCACAAAAGAAAACTGAGAACAAAACTGCCAACTCATCAAGAGCTCAGCATACATAATCCTCACCAACATCAGTCACAAAACTGCCGGCATCATCAAGAGCTTATAACACATAATCCTCATCAACATCAGTCACTGGTGGTGTCTCGTATTGAACTAGACTTGCATATTGATTTCCTCTTCATCAATCAAACACTGCTTCTGGCTTCTTTGCTCTTGCTGTCATAAGCTTTCTTGTACAGATTTTCTCCTCATGGCCTTATGACCACAATAGTCGCATACTATTACGACCTTATTGCCATTGTCTTTGTTCTTTCTTTTGCCTTTGATTGCATAAGCATGTTCTCATGTGCCTGTAGTGCTCAATTCCACTCTCCCCCCCTCACTAAGCAACATAGCAACAACATCTTGAAAGCTAAGAGCATCTGAATTTACCCGCAATATTGTAACCAAATCGTTGCACCTTGGTGGAAGGCTAGTGCATAGAATGGCCATCGCCGTCCACTCGCACTCCCAAGGCTTGAAGTTGTTTGACAATTGACTGCATCTCATTGAGGTGAGTTTCTGCGGAGTCTCCATCACCCATTTGGAGTGCAAAGAGTTCCTGCTTCAACATGATCTTTGAATTCTTGACTCTTGATCCAAAGGGGAGGGGAGAGAGAGAGAGAGAGAGAGAGAGAGAGAGAGAGAGAGAGAGAGTTTACTAAAAGTGTTTGGAAGACCAAAGGGTCTATGAGACTAAAAGAAATTGATACAATGAGCTGAGGAGTGCAGCCACTAAGGGCTGGCATCAACACCCATGACGAATACAAAAGAAAACCCATAATCATGATAATAACGGCATCGATACATAGGGAGAAAACTCTCCGATCTCATGGGGTCGGAGCTAGCGGGGGCGTCAACCCTAGGAGGGGGCCGTCGATATGCGAGGTTGCTGTGGTGGCATAAACCTGTGATGGAGCGCTAGCGACTGTCAACAGTGTTGTCTGCTTTGGTCTCCTGGCTATAGCCTTCTGGCGAACAAGTGCCACTATCAATCCTGTAGGTTGTGCCTCTAGTCTGATGAGCATGGAGAGAAGGTCCCCTAATGTAATATGTTCCTCCATCCGCTGGCAAGTCTAACGTATCTCTGGCTCTGATTCAGGTCCTTGCCACCTTTGTCTTTGTGAGTCTTGCTGGTCGATGCCGTCTGGCCAGAAAAACATATGTGTACGTGCGCTGACCAACTGCTCCTTGTGTTAGACGGCCTCATGGATGAAGGCCACCAAGCAACTCTGGTCTGTGTAGGACAGGAGACTAGATAAGGGTCTGAAATCATCCCTAAAAAGGCACTGATAGAGACCTCTCATCTCATATTACACAGGGCATCTGAAAGCGAAGTGCTCCTCTGAAGCGATCTCCTGGTGATCACATAAGGTGCACATGCGACCCTCTCTAGGTATGCCACCGCCCGACTACTCTCGATATGGAGACGATGTGATGAGACGCAGAACTCCCGTATCAATATCGTCAAGGAGTGTGGGAGGTGGATCGATGAAGCCCTCTGTTGCAAATTGTAGGTAGTAGCTCTCTATAGAAGCTGGGCTTCACAAAGAACTCACAAGGTGCCAACCAAGTCCTGAATATATGTAACTGTAAGAGATCCTCTCGGATGACCTAAGCCACATCATGATATGTCAGCGGGATGGAGGCCTCAACGTGTACTTGAAGCGAGGTAGCTTGTCTATGTGGAGCCCCAAGGACTCAAACCATCTACATGTACGTGCATACCAACACCTCTGGTCACCCTTTGCCGCCAGTGCCATGGAGGAGGATAAAGCCAACCAAGGAACCCTATGTCACCCTGTGGTGCAAGACCCATAATAGCTAATGTAGAAGAGATATGTGATGACCTGAAATGCTGCATCGAGCTATAGTTTGAGGGGGAGGGGGGGGGAAGAGAGAGAGAGTCGTTTATTAAAAAAACCAACATTGCAACACACATCCATTTGACTCCAAATACTCCCAAAAGCTACCTTATTTAAGTGCAAACATGAAAATCAAATGGCTCATGAGCCCTTACCTTTTCCAATACCACATTACTCAATTTATCTTGATTCAATCGTATGAGAGTAGCAACTGAGGCCCCAACTATCCCAATAGTGACTGCTCCAGAAACCACTTCTAGTGGTATGGCATTCATGACAAAGCTTTGGGCTTGCCCTCCCTTTGTAGAAGGTCTATAATCCGGGATATTAGATATTGGTATTCTTAAGGCATTCGTTTTGGATGGAATAGTACATCCAAAACCATACAAACCCATTGGATCAAACCTGTTAAGGCAACATAACATTAACAAATCTATACATCTCTCTCTCTCTCTCTCTCTCTCTCCACAACCATGTGCAGCTATATGGTCATATATACCATGCATTTGTGCAGGCGCATGTGTGCGCACATACTTTTTTTTTGGGTAGAAAAACCATTTCATTAAAAAAAATGTACATTTATAGCTGTCCCAAAGCGGAATAGCTACTACTCATAAACTAGAAACACTGATATGACACTTCCGGCTTGAGAAAATTAAGGTCTCTGAGAGAATGTGCATCTTGTGTATGAGGTTTTGCTGCCTCCACCATGGACTTTAGATTGGGCAAATAAGATTTGATCTATGAATCATAATGGCGCAAAAGATTGCGACATCTTTGGAGTTGTAAACCGCCTTTTCGTCAATAGGTGTTTTCATGGGGCGGGTGATGATTGGGGTTATAACATTTGGTCGACTCCTAGCACGCAGACGTATTGCTCCTGTTGTTTGTCATAGATGCCTAGCTTCAAGGGAATCTTTCTGGCATTGCCCTATGTTGCTTCCGCCGTTTCAGCTCTCAGTTTCCTTCTCCTCTTTCATTGCAGCCATCTGTTGCTCTTTTAGACCCGCAGGTCTCTTCTTGGTTTCAAGCAGGGACATCCGAATCTGCATACTGTGGGATATGGAACAACCTATACCATCGGGTTTAGATTTTGATTATGGTTTGGCACATCCTCTTCGCATTCTCTTACAGTTTTCTTCTTTCTTGAATGTGTGTTACAACTGTAGACAGATTGGTCACTTTGCTCGACGTTGCCCCTCGCCCTCGACTCAATCTCACAATGTGAAGGGCACATTGTCTCTCTCTCAAGTTCCTCCTCCTCTCTCGTCTATTAAACTTGAGCAGCCCAAAGCATAAAAAGGAACGGAGACGGGTGTATCCTCGTGGGAAAGCTCCTGTCATAACATCTCCTTTGGTTCCCTTGTCAAATCTGTTTCCAGCTCTTTCGTTCCGAGATACTCTTATGCCTGATTCTCATCCGCAAATGTGCCCCGTGTGTCCTATTCATGTTTCCTTCTTCCACTGCTTCCACATCTTCTAGTGTTGATGTTTCTGACCCCCAGGAGCCCTCTTTAGTGCAGCAAATCTCATTTTGTTGGAGAGGAGTCTCACCCAGCTTCTCTAGTCATTGAATCACAGTCTCTTAAGCTACAAGTGGATATATCTCCTTCCAACATAGTTAATGATGGCAATGAGGATTTGAATGTGGAATTGAGGGAACAAGATACGCAGGTGGACATATCTCCTTCGGATACAGTTAATGTTCGCAATGAGGATACAAATGTGGATTTGCGAGAGCCCAATACAAAGGTGTCTTCTCATGAACCTAATGCCCTATCATTCAAAAGTTTCTTCTCCTTGCTTATGTCAAGAAGAATCGCAAGGGTCAAAAGAAATTGCACTTTATTGATGGTACCACTACTTCGCTCAATGGTTTTCTTGGACAACAAGGCCTACGTTGGAGGATATTATCTTTATGTCGCCACCTGATGGCGTGTAATTTAATTTTCTCCAGCTCTCTTTTTTCTTGAGCTACTGTTCTTTTAGACAGGTGTGTGTTTTTTTTTTTGTACTTCATGGTGGGTTTTTACCTTGTTTTGAGGTTTTTCCACACAGTAATATATAGTATTACAAAAAGAAAGTGTGTGCACATGCGTGCGTGCACGCACGCGCACGCATGTGTGTGTGTGTGTGAGAACACCTCAGGCCACACTTATATGTTGGCTTCTGAAACACATGCATGGTCTGATTTTTTGCTTCAGTTGCGCCTAGTTGATCTCTCAAAGGAATTACAGCCCATGCTTCCGGGCTATACCTTTCAGCATAATGCTCAATCTTCTTATCGGGCACGCTTGGACAGATGGTATCAGGTTGATCCACAACATTGTGATGCCTTTACTTGTCAAATTTGAGTTGATCATGCTTTCACACATTCGGATCATGCTCCTCTTTGGTTGAGGCTTTCCTTACATGAATTTCCCACTGACAGATTGCCTTGCCGAAGACTTTTGCTGATTAATAATAGTTATCTGGAGCATGCTGACTTTAAAGCCTTGGTCTCTGATGCTATTCAGCCTCTCTCTCTCGTCAGATACGCATTGGTTTGGATTATGCTTGGCAAGCTTTTGTTGCTCGGATGCAAGCAGATATTCAAGATTATGGCAAATCCTATATGCAAGCCACAAGGGAGACTGTAGCACATGCCAAATTTACTTGTCAGAGTTTGACAGAGCTTGCTCATCTTCGCCCTTTGTCTTCACAGGAAAGCATGCTCTTATGTCAGGCTCAATTCTCTCTTCAATCCAATGATCGCAAAAAGCTTGCTAAATGGAAAACTCGATCCAGACAACGGGCATTTTTGGATAAAGGCTGCTCTTCCAAGCAATTTTTTAAGAGTTTACACTACAAAAGACAGGCTGCCAATATTTGTCGGATCCGGATGCCTGATGGTTCTTGGTCAATATCTCGTTCAGAGCTTGCTGATTTATGTGTGCAACACTTCTCCACTCATTTTGCACATGTGGATACTCTTTCTCCTCGGGTGGTGTCTGCACGTCAGCTTCTTTTCCAACATATTCATCCAATTCTGTCTGATGCCTCAGGCTTTGGAACTTGAACATCCCTTCACTGAAAGGGAATTGTCTGATGCACTGAGATCCTGTGGCAGATGGAAATCTCCAGGATGGGATGGTCTCACTGTTGAATTTTTTCTTGCATTCTGGGATCTTCTTGAATTCACCTTGCTGCAAATGGTAAATACAGCATGGCAAAATCAGCAGATGCCTCTGTCATGGAAAAAGGGTCTTCTCAAGCTGATTCCAAAGAAGCAGCTATGTGATTCACTTGGTGATTGGAGGCCAATCACACTCATGCCAGTCATTTACAAGATCATTGCCAAAATAGTGGTTGATCGGATTAAAGGTTATTTGCATGATGGGTTGCATCCCTCCCAATATGGCTTTGTTCCACGTCGCCATAGCACAGATAACATTGCCAATGCTTATATTGGGATTGAATATGCCAAATACACACAGCAGGATGTTCTACTCTTGCAGGTAGATATTGCAAAAGCCTTTGACACAGTTCAATGAGATTTTATCTCGCAAACTATGCGAGCTTTGGGGTTTGGACCAAAAATGCAGAAGGTTATTTACTCGCTTTGCAAAGATAGCAATGCGGCTTGCATTCTTTCTGGGGATATCTCTGATGAGTGGACTCTTCATTGTTCGGTCCACCAGGGATGCCCTCTCAGTGCTTTACTGTATGCCATTGCTACTCATCCTATGATGCAATATATTGATCATCTTGTGGCTACAGGATCACTTCATGGCTTGGAATTGGATGCTAATCATAGCATGGTTGCTCAAGTTTATGCTGATGATTCTTTCTTTACCCCGAAGATACGCCCCATGATCTTGGTGCCTTGATGTAGGCCCTCTCTGTTTATGGTTTGGCAACTGGTCTTCATGTTAATTTTCAGAAGTCTAAGCTGCTCCCTTTGCATTCCAAAGATTGGCATAGTCTATTATGGCCCGAGGATATCATTCCACCCACTTAGTTTGTTCGTCATCTTGGTTACCCTTTGGGGTGGGAACTCACTCGCCGACAACAAACTGATTGGGTTTTGCCTAAACTTCGGAAAAAGCTTGAGTATTAAAAACTGGCAACCTGGCCTTTGCACGGTCGTCTTCGAATAGTGCAATCCATCCTTGTGGCATATATTCAATTTTACTCGCCATTGATCATGTTCACAAAGGCAGATCTTACATCTTTCATGTCAGTCTTTATGGAAATCTTCTAGCGATCCAAACATAGCAGAAAAAGTCTCAGTCTGCTTTCGATGCATCACATTTGTTCTCCCAAGATGCATGGTGGATTGAACATCACAGATATTCATATGCATATTCTTGCCCACAGGGGGAAAATGTTGCTGCAATTTCTGCAAGGTGATCAGCCTTGGGCTCTTATGATTAGGACTCTGGTCACTCATATCAGTATTTTTGCGTTTGGTCATGGGCAACTTGATCACTGTGATTTCTTTTTTGGCTGCACTGATGGCACTTTGCCTGGCTGCCCTTTTGTCTCCCCCTTGCTTCTTGATTGGAAGCATGTTCTTTCTCATCTAGAATGGAATGGATGGCAATATTTGCTTGGGAATTCTTTGAGAGCTGAAAGCATTCACTGGTCTAAAGTCTTTCAGCCTCCCTTGCTTAACAGAAACCTCGACGTTCCTACTTTGTCTCGTTTAAAGGCATCACCTCGGTTGCTGATGTTATAGATGATGCTGGTACTGTGCTCCCCTTTTCTCTAGCAGCCACTACATATGGATTGGGCTCCAATTATCGTCCTTTGTGGCGACAAGTTACTTCTATGCTTTCGCCTTTTGTTCCGATTCCTCCTTTGGAACTCCAGGACCGGCTGAAAGATTGGACTTTGACTTCTCCAGGGTCCTCTTCTCATCCTTTGAGGCTATCTTAGATTATTGTACCTGCATTGTATAAAATCCTTTTGCCTCAACCTTGGGTTTCAGGGAGAGGTGATTCTGTTTGGCAAATGCATCGCCCAGCCAAGTGGTGGAGGAAAAGATTACAGCAACTTTGGGCCTATAAAGTACCGCTTCGGCAATGTGTTTTCTTTTGGCGAGTTCTTTTGGGAGTGTTTCCATCTGGACAGCTATTAGCTCATCAACACATTGCTCCTGCACTTTGCCACAGATGTTCTGCTTCTTCGGACACTGTGCCTCACTTGTTTTGGCATTGTCCGTGCTCTCGTGAGTTTTTTAATCTGCTTCGACAGCGCCTGCGAGCGAGATTCCCATCTGCTCCATTTGGTAAGTTCTTTTGGCTATTTGGGTTTCATCCATCCAAACCGGAGTTTCATCTTTTCTTCGTTTGGGTTCGCTACTGGGCACTATGGACTTTATGGACATATAGGAATTGTAAAGTCTTTGGTGATCCTACTTTCTCTCTGTTTGGCTTTTTTAGGCGTTCTCTACAGCAATCTTTCTTTGATTGCTTGCAGACCCGCTGCATAGATCATGACGTCTTTTTAGCATATACTGAAATTTTCAGTTGATGTGATTGTAGCACCTTGTATTGAGGTTGCTACTCATATAACATAATCAATCAAAGATTTCACCCAAAAAAAAGTGTGTGTAAAGTTTCTTAATGGCGCATGGCGCTTCGTCTGTCCCGTGTCTCCTTTCCTCGTCTGTCCCGGGTCTCTTTTCCTTGTCTGTCCTATCAGTTCCGTCTGTTACTGATAGCCTTGCTGCCCAACCGTCTAGTAATACGTCATCTGAGCAGCCGTCTAGTAATACGTCGTCTGTCTCGGGTCTTCTTTCTTCGTCTGTCCTGTTGGTTCTGTCCGTTTCTGATAGCCTTGCTGCCCAGCCCTCTAGTAATACATTGTCTGCCCAACCCTCCCATCCGTGTTTTATTACATCGTCTGTCCCATCCGTTTTTTATAGCCTTACTCAATGGTGGGTTTTCACCTCATTTGAGGTTTCCCACAAAGAAATATAAGATTTCACTAAATTAAAAAAAGTGTGTAGGGGATGTAGGTAGGGATGTACGGATGTACATATGTATGTATATATACATATATATACACATACTTCTTTTTTTTGTAAAATCCATTTGCCCTTATATTACAACGATCAGTCCCATGAAAAGGGACAGCCAGTTACAAGCATCAAAAGATGTCATTATATAGCAAGAAAGTAAGATAATCTATATCCCGTGCATGTAGACAATCATAAAGAGATTGCCTTAAAGATGCTCAGAAGAACTGATATTTAGCCAAGGAGGGATAACCAAAGACTCAATGGTTACGATCCTTTCATAGAGTCCATAGTGCCCAATAACTAACCCAATAAAAAAGTAGATCACATCCGTACCTTTATGGGATGAAAACCAAAGAGCCAGAATTGCTTGTCATAACAAGCACTAGGAAAACGAGCCTGCAGCCTTTGGCTTAGTAAGAGCAAGAAATCATAAGATTCTGGGCATTGCCAAAAGACATGTGGCATAGACTCCCGTGAGGATAGACATCGTCAACAAGTGGCAAGGGCAATGTGAAGAGGAGCCAAAAGCAGTCCAAATCGGAGAACTCCAAGTAAAACTCGCCACAGGAAAAAAAATTGCCAAAGCGGAAGTTTGGAAGCCCAAATATACTGCAATCTTTAGCGCCACCACTGAGAGAAACGTATCACAGACCACATGCCACTGGCATGGATAGAAACCCAAGGGGAAGACAGCTAGGCCTTATACAAAGATGCAACCATGACATCAGCTAACGGTAGTGCATGGCAAACGTGATCATCCGATTGAAGAACCCAGTCCTTAAGACGGTCACAAATCTCAAGATGAGTACTGGCTGAAAATCATGAAGCATCTGCGACAGTAAATACTAGCATGTCTCTGCCATTCCATTTAAGACGGGAAAGTATGTGTTTCCAGTCTCCAATCAAACAAGAGACAAAAGGGCAGCCCTTTATTTTGGCATCAATGTGACCCAAAATGAAGTCCCAATGCATGGGGTGCCAGTGACCAAAAGTTGGAGAGGACAAGTGCAAATCAAATGTCTCATGATGAAAATCCATGGCTGATCCACGCGGTAACAGACATGCAAGGGCCATGTTGCCAGTTTCCAATATTCTAACTTTTGAGCATGTCAAGAACCGAATCCTTTTGCTAACGGCGAGTAACCATCCACCCCAAAGGGTAACCAAGATGCCTTACAAGCTGTGTGGGTGAAACAATGTCCCCATAATACATGATGCTTGAGGAGAAGCCCTTATCCATAAAAGTCCTTTGCCTTGCTCTGGTCTCCCATTTTTGAACTTTCCTAAGGTCATTGGTTTGAAGAATGTGTGGCCTGGCACAAGGAAGCAGCCTCATCTTGAGATAATTGCTGAACACGACTGGTTTCTGTCAGTTCTTTACACCATAATCACGAACAACATGCTGCATACGGGTGACAAAATCTGTACATGCAAAATCCGGATCTATATGACACTGAGTCTAGAGGGGAGCAATGGCATCTTTTACTATATATTCATACGGCTCATGCTGCAAATAACTATTATTTACTATAAGCAGCCTTTTATCCAGCCACTTGTCCTGCTGAATGTCATAAAAAGACACCTAGAGCCAAAGAGGTGCATGATCCGAATGCGGGAAGGCATAATCAGCCCACATGTGACAAGTGAAAGCATCATATTGCTGTGCATGGAGCATATACCAGCAATCTAATCGGGCTTGATATGTGGATTGTGCATTATGTTGAAAAGTATAACCGAGAAGCAGAGGCATGGTCTCATCAACAAGACCAAACAGTGAAAGTAACTAAGTCCAAAGCATTGTCTCGAAGCAAGCATATGCGTGTGACCTGAAGTTTGGTCAACTGGCTGTGGTGCATTATTAAAATGCCCACAAAGAAATGCATTATGCCTCAAGGACAATTCATCATATCCCGCCAGATCATAACTCTATGATGAGAAGATTGTGGAACATAAACTGAAGCAAATTCAAAAATCTCTCCTTGCACAATAGTTTCACCAGCATGGAAAATACTATATCCTGCAAAGTGCCCCGTCGGACCTGCATAACCATGCTGGTTATGCTCTTGCAAGGCCACATGTGAGGCTGTAATCTATTGGCATATGCCCATATAATCTTCCATTTGCGCAACTCACACAACCCCTGTACATTATACATCAAACACTGTAATTGTGGCAACATATTTACAGATTTACAAGTATATACACAGCATAAAACTCTCAAATGCACACCGAACATCTTGGATTGTTTTATGCCAGGAGGGGTGAGTTCCATGCATTCACTAATTCAGACTGGGCTGGTGACTATGTTGGTATACAGCCCACTAGTGGAAATTGTTCCTTTCTTAGCAGCTAATGCACATCTTGGTTGAGCAAGAAACACCACTGTGGTCATCTCTTCATGAGAGGCTGAGTACAAGGCAGCCTTCACAACTAAAGTTGAGTAGTGTGTATGGCTCAAGAGATTGATGGCAGATCTTCATGGGTTTTGCAGCCACCCATTCCTATTCTCACCGATAGTCGTAGTGCTAGTGCAGTGAGGTACATTATCATTATGTCAGAGAATGATTGCATGCAAGAGAGATCAGCTTGATCTGTTGTCCTACACACTGCAACATGGCAGATCTTTTCACCACGGCACTACCTAGAGAAAAGTTTGAAGCTTTCTACAAAGCTTTAGGCTTACTTCCTTTTGGCGATTGTCTATTTCTCTATACATGTTCACACCACCACTTCAGGGGGGGTTTGTTAGATTATGAGTAATGTGGTGTGAACCTACTTTTCCCCTCCAGTTAGGAGGTTTTTTCCCCTAGGGTTAGTATTAGCATTAGGGTGCCTATGTAAAGGATACATTGAATGAATTTTGAAGTGACTCTATGTTATTGTAAACCTAATGTCTGAGAATGTAACCTTTAAAGTGTTCACTATTAACGCTAATGTCTAGCAAGCAATATATGTGTGTGTGTGTGTGTGTGTGTGTGTGTGTGTGGAAGACTTCCCATCTTGTAAATTTATGAGAATATAAATACACTGGATTTTACTTTTAAAAAAAAAGTGTGTGTGGAAGACTCAAGGACACTCTTCTTCTTATGATCAATCATGCTTGGGCAGAACAATCTCTTCCTCCTTCTTGGAAGCATGGCCTTGTCAAATTGATCCCAAAAAAAAGGTTGTGTGAGACAATGGCTGATTGGCGGCCCATATCTCTTATGCTAGTCATTTACAAACTCATTGCCAAGATGATTGTCCTTAGGATTCGATTTATCTTGCAGGCACTTCATCCTAGGCAGTATGGGTTTGTTCCTAGAAGGCAAATTACTGACAATATCTCCAATGTTTTGCTTGCAATTGAGTATGCCAAATATTCTAAACAAGATGTTCTCATTCTGCAAGTGGACATTGCGAAAGCATTTGATACTGTCCATTGGGATTTTATTTCTCAAACTATGCATAAATTGGGATTTGGCCCTCGGCTGGTTCATGTTATTTACTGGTTGTATTCTCAAGCCACTGCGTAGTGTCTGCTTGGCAATGGGTTGTCAAGGACATGGACTATGACCCGCTCAGTGAGACAAGGATGCCGTCTTAGTGCGCTACTGTATGCCATTGCTACTCATCCGTTACTGTTGCATATGGACCATCTTGCAGATACTGGGCAGCTTCATGGCTTGCAAATTCCAGGTGCACAGCCGTTTCTTGCACAGGCATATGCTGATGATTCATATTTTATGCCCAGGAATTCTCAACGTGACCTCTCTCATTTGATGCATACTTTGGATGATTTTGGCATAGCTGTTACCACAATGTAAATATCCTAAGTCAAAGTACAGTTGACCATTTATTTGATCATAATTAAAGAGTTTTATATGTGTTAATTATGGTCAAAGAGTTATTTTAATGGTCAAAGGATTGACTACGGTCAAAGATACTTGACTCTAGTCAAGTAAACCTGACTATGGTCAGAGAGTGTTGACTTTGGTCAACAAGACTTGGCATACGCCAAGAGGGTTAACCCCGGTTAACCAAGATGTGCCAACTTCGGTTGGAGAGATTGGCTATAATTAAGGCGCCTCAACCCTTGGTCAAAGCTCCTTAATTATAATTAAGAGTGTTGACTCCGGTCAACCACAGAATAAATATATATTTTTATATTTGTTAGATGTGCACATGTGTTCAGTGGGGACGCCCACCGTGACTAGAATTAGTTCACAGTGTGTTATTTGCATGCAAAGCGCTAACAATTAATGGGTGCCATGGTGGTGCGCTTTAATTAATTGTTGCAGGTACTAGAAAGAATTATTTTTCCTAAGCGTAACGGGAGCCTGACAAGCATCTAGGAGGCAGTTCGTGTGACCGAGAGCTTTGAAGACTCCAGAATGGCCCTTAGTGGCATGTAATAGGACTTAGTCTAGATTTAGACAAGTGGCATGTTGCCAATTTGAATTGAGCTTGAAGCTCTTGTAATAAAGTGGATTTTTCACGTTTTGAAATGTAGAGGTTACCAGACAGCTCTACGCTGAACTTCTGTAACAGATTTTCTCTCATGAATAAAAACCTTCGGGGGGGTCCAGCCCGACGTTTTGTCCTGGGCCCTAGTGCATCTTCAGAGAGAGGGAGTGAGGGAGAGCTTATGACAGCACAATTACTGTCTTTTTGAGTGGTAATGGCTCTCTTTCAGTAGCGAGTCGGTTTTATTGGTATCAGAGCTCAGCCTCCTGATTTTCTAAAATCATGAAGGTCTTGGAAGCACCTGGAGAAAAGCCCTTTTTGGTATCGACTGAAATTCGAGCACGAAATGACTGTTCAATAGGATGCCAATGTGAAATCACGAATTGGATAAGGGGCAGATGCCTAGAATGGTAGAACTGTCGTGCTAGGAACTGTAAAGGCCTGTATACTAGACTAAATCGAGGGAGCCCGTATCTAGGAGCAAAAGGAAGATGGAGCAACGACGTATGAGACCTGTTGGTAGGCTGGATTAAAGTCTCGAATCATGGTCGTGCTTCACTGACGTAATAGCACGCAATGTTTAGGCGTAATGTTTGAAGCGGGGTGCGAGGTGCTGGCGAAGGCGTGGAGAAGGTGCGAAGGAGCGGCGAGTCATGCTATCGTTCTGGTTTGGCCAGTGGACGGAAAGCTCTGCTAGCTCCGTGACGCTGTGTGCACGCGATGCTTGGCGATGCCCTCTACGCTAACGCTTCACGAAACTGCGAAGGTGACGCAACGTCCACGTGGATGCTGACGTGGCCAAGGTGCCAGCTAGGTGTACACGTGGCAGATGAGCAGTGGGCTTGATGACGTGGCAGTCCATGCTGGCAGACAGTTCAGCAGATGACGTGGCAGCCAAGTGGCATGCACGTGCAGGTGCTGACGTGGCAGTACACGTGGCAGACAGCGCAGTAGCTGACGTGGCTTTGACACGTGGTAGGTGCTGATGTGGCAGATGCTGACGTGGCACTGACATGTGGCAAAACAGTGGTTAAATTAATTCTGGTTAGTTAAATCTGGTCAGAGGTCTAGTTAACTTGACCCAACCAGACCAGTCTGGTCACTGTAACCAGACTGTGACCAGTCCAGTTAGTCCAGTTGCAAACTAACCAAACCAAAACCAGTCAATCTGGTTAGAGTAACTAGCCAGTTACTCCATCTGGTTACTGTTCTTTTCCACACACACAAAAAAAAAAAAAAGAAGAACAGTTGCAGAGACTGTTTCTGCTAGCAATTTTCACCTGCCTGTCAGACTTTTTCTGTCAGAAAAGCAGCAGAAAAACAGAGAAAACAGAGAAAACAGAGAAAGTAGATTTCTACTGTCAGAAAAGCAGCAGAAAAGCAGAGAAATCAGAGATTTGCAGAAAAAGAGTATGCATGCCTTTGAGCAGTGAAAAGAGGGAAAAACAGATGCCTTTTGAAGCCATCTGCAGCAGCCAGAAAAGGGCAATATAGTTGTTGATGCTTTGGCAACTGTGTGGGTATATGCCTTGAACTGACAGCCAGTACTGGCATAGATTGTGAATGCAAAACACCTCTTGTTGAGGTATTTTTCTGTTGGAAAAGCAAAGGTAGTTGTGCATCAATTACCTACACGGTGTGTGAAATCTGCAGATCCCAGAATATGGATCAATCACCTATCCAGTGGGATTCACACGATAGGGATGTACATCCAAGACAGAGAAGTGTGCCGCAAACTCAACAAGAATTTGAACAGATGGTACGCACTCGTATACAAGAGATGGAAAATCTCAAAAGGGATCCAAGGGCTCAGCATTTGTTTCAAGCAGAAGCTATGCCTAATCCAGTATATGACGTGCCAATGCCAGAGGCGCACTCTCGTGTACAGACTGAGAAAGAGAGATCTCATAGGAGACGGTCCCATAGTAAAAAGAGATCGAGGCATCATCACCGATCTCCTAGTCCATCACCGTCTACCTCGAGTTCGACTTCTGTGTCTTCTTCTTCCTTATCAGATAAACCATCCAGGAAAAGAAGGAAACACAAGAAGTCTAGGAAGAGAAAGTCTTCCAAAGAGACCAAGGAATTTAAAGAAGGAGAAAAATCTGTCACGTTTATGACCTACAATGGACAGTATGGTCATACAGACAAAGCATTGCAGTTCATCAGACAGTTTGATGCTGCATTCGGTACATAAAATTTTTCAGAATCCTCCAAGTTAAGAATGGTCAGTTTGCACTTGACAGCAACAGCTAGTGCATGGTGGAGTGCACAGACCACAGATGGGTCAGCCCCAAGGAAGTGGAAGGACTTCAAGAAAGCCTTCTACCAGCAATTTATGCCTAAACAGTTTAGAGACCATGTTCTTCAAGACTGGGACAGCTTGCATATGGATGCAGGAGATACAGTGGATGTGTACAATGGATGTGTACAACCAAAAGTTTTGGGATGCTTATTTGCAGGTTGCACCTTTCAAAAAGATCTCCAAAGGCACCCAAATGAGAAAATACAGAGCAGGTCTCACTCCAAGAATTCAGGCAGTAGTGAATGCTTTGGGGGCAAAGAATATTCAAGACCTTATGCATTCAGCTTCAGTAGCGAGTCTTGTGCCGCTACAAGATCCATCTACAATGCCATCCTTGCATGCACGACGTGCTGATAAAAAGAAAACTGATTTTTCAAAATCAAAAAAGAAAGAGTACCCCAAGGCTGAAAAGAAAGGGTTTCAGCCTCAGAAGCCGAGGGGTACTCAGTTTTCAAAGACTTATAAGGGCAAATCTCTATTCACCCCTGAACAGATAGCGGAATTCCGTAGAGATGGGAAATGCTTCAGGTGCGGTAAAGAGGGGCATGTGGCTGCCCAGTGCCCAGAAAAGCCTTCAACTTCGAAGGGAAAAGAGGCAGAGAAGCCACGAGGACCGCAAAAGCCAATGGCGGGGGGAATTCCTGACATATTGGGTCATGCTTTGAACCCAGAAGAACGAGAATTGCTGCTATCATGGGGCAAAGTTAGAGACCAGCAAGCGCTAATTTTATTTGATCCAGGGGCTACTGATAATTTCATATCAGAGGATCTAGCCCTGAGGCTGGGAATAAAGACGGAGGAGTTAGGCATGGCTTTGGATGCCGATCAGATGTTCTGTGGGAATCCTGTGCCAGTTACTCCCTTGATAGGGAAGCTCTGTCTTCATGTTCAGAGTTATGTGGATCAGGAAGACTTCTTCATTTCTCCATTGAAACATCATGATGTAGTTTTGGGAATGCCTTGGTTTCACCGCAAGGCAGTGAAGTTGACTCTTCCTGAAAGAGTGCTGGAGTTTGTGCATAGGGGGAAAAATCAATGTTTAATTGCCAGAAATAAAGGGGACACTATCCCCATTGTATCTGATGTTTCATGTGGTAAAGCAATAAAGTTTGCAATTTCTGCGTACATGGTTTTTGTAAAAGAAAAAGGGAATGAAATGCATGCTGAAATGAATGATGCAGACAAAGATAAGTTTCAGTTTCTTGTAAACTTTAAAGATTGCTTTTCTGATGCTTTGCCAGGGGAGTTACCCCCAGAGAGACCAGAAGATCATCAGATAGAGTTAATGCCTGGTAGTGAGCCACCAAACAGACCACCTTATAGAGTCAGTGCGACTCAGAGAGAGGAGATTATGGCTTAGGTACATCATTTACTGTCCAAAGGGTTGATTCAGCCCAGCTCGTCTCCTTTTCGTTCTCCTGTACTATTAGTACAGAAGAAAGATGGTTCATTCCATATGTGCGTCGATTATCGCGCACTGAACAAAATGACCATCAAGAATAGATTCCCTATTCCGCGCATTGATGATGTCCTGAATCAATTAAATGGAGCTTCAGTTTTGAGCAGGATAGACTTAAAGATAGACTTAAAGAGTGGCTATCACCAAGTGAGGATACAGCCTCAGGATGTGCACAAGACAGCATTCCGCACTACATTCGGATTGTATGAATACTTAGTGATGCCTTTTGGGTTGACAAATGCTCCAGCCACATTCAATAGAATGATGGATCGCATCTTCCGAAAGTACAGGCATTTTACGGGTACTTTCTTTGATGATATCTCAGTTTTTTCTAAGACAGAAGAAGAGCACAGAGAACATCTTGCTATAGTGTTTCAAGAGCTGAGAAATCATCAGCTCTACGCAAACAGCAAGAAAAGTGAATTCTTCTTGGAAGAAATCCACTATCTGGGGCATGTAATATCCAAGAATGGGATACAAATGGATCCAGCGAAGATCCGTGCCATTCAGGAATGGCCAGAGCTGAAAACTGTGCATGAAGTTCAAAGTTTCCTAGGCCTGTGTTCTTACTACAGAAGGTTTATCAGACATTTTGCTGATATCGCAGCTCCATTACATGACCTTACTAAGAAAAATGCAGCCTTCACATGGGGATTATCACAGAAGAAAGCATTCAATACACTCAAGGAGAAGTTGACTACAGAGCCTATTCTGGTAGTCCCGGATCTTTATCAGTCTTTTGATGTTGATTGCGATGCCTGTGGAGAATGTGTTGGGGCTGCATTGCATCAGAATGGTCATGTAGTAGCCTATGAAAGCAGGAGACTTCGGGATGCAGAAAGATATCTAGGAATCTATGAGAAAGAGTTATTGGTTGTAATTCATGCCATCCATACATGGAAGCACTATCTTTTGGGTGCAGATTTTACTGTCAAGACAGATCACCAAAGTCTGAGATACTTTTTGACTCAGACCAAGCTTTCCGAGAAGCATATGAAATGGGCAAACATGCTGTCAATGTATCATTTTCAGATTGTCCATACTCCAGGAATTCGGAACAAAGTGGCAGATGCTTTGTCCCGAAGACCCCAGGTCAATAATGTGACTATTGCTTATCATCAGGACCTGGAAGGCATGAGGGAGCAATATGCTCATGATTCAGATTTTGGTGAAATTTTACAGCAAATGCAAGAGGGGCAATCCACCAATCACTATTCCCTGAAAGATGGGTATTTAATGAAAGATGATTGCCTATTCATCACTCAGGAGATGAGGAAAAAGATTTTGGGGGAATGCCATGCACCTCCTATGCTGGACATAGAGGAATTACAGCAACAACTCTAGCACTAGAGAGGTATTTCTTTTGGCCAGGGATACGGAAAGATATACATCAGTTTGTTACTGAATGCCTTACGTGTCAAAAAGTGAAATATGATAGACGGAAAACACCTGGCCTACTTATGCCTCTTCCCGTGCCTCAGGCACCATGGGAAAGTATTACAATGGACTTTATTTTTTATTTGCTGAGATCAAAGTCAGGGAATGATGGGATTTGGACTATCATTGATAGATTCAGCAAGCAAGCTCATTTCATTCCAGTTCGCAAAACCATAAAGGCAGATCATATGGCTAAGCTTTTCATGGCACAAATTTTTAAACATCATGGTATGCCTAAGTCCATTGTTAGTGATCGAGATCCCAGAATGACCAGTCTATTCTGGAGAGCTTTATTTGATAACATGGGGACGAATCTGAATTTTTCTTCTTCTTTCCATCCCCAGACAGATGGTCAAAGTGAAGTAGCAAATTCTACAATTTTGGATATGCTGAAATGCTACGTGGGTGACCAAAGTTCAGACTGGGAAAAGTACCTACCGTTAGTAGAGTTTGCTTACAATAATACAGTACATAGCTCTACAGGGAAAGCCCCTTTTGAGGTCATATATGGGAAGGTGATTTTGCCACCTATATTGAGGACCAAAGATGAAATATTTGCAGCTGATCAGTTTGTGAGAGACCTCCAAACAGCTTACAGCCAAGTCCGGACAGCAATTGAAAGGTCTCAAGAGAAACATAAAAGAGCTGCAGATAAGCATAGGAGACAGTTGGATCTCAAGGAAGGGGATTGGGTACTTTTGAGGTTTGAAAAAGCTAGGCTCTGCAAGTTTAAAGGCAAACAGAAAGTGTATGCAAAGTTATCTCCCAGATACTATGGCCCTTTCAAGGTTACAGAAAGAATAAATGAGGTTGCATACAGATTAGCATTGCCAGAGCATTGGAGAATTCACAATGCATTCCATGTGAGTCTTCTAAAGAAATTCTAGGGACCAGAGCCTACAGAACCAGTATCAGAGGATCCACCAAAAGTGGATGAGCTGAAAGAAGTCCTTCAACCAGAGCAAATTGTGTACCATACTGTACGTAAAGGCCCTCAGGGTAAGCAATTTTACAGGTATCTTGTAAAATTCAAGAATTATACAGCATTAGATGCCAAGTGGATGAACGAAGACATGTTATCCGATCATCCACAGCTTTTGGATGTTTACAAGGAAGCTTTTCAGTTGAGGTCAACTGAATAGAAGCCGAGAGGATGTCACCACAATGTAAATATCCTAAGTCAAAGTACAGTTGACCATTTATTTGATCATAATTAAAGAGTTTTATATGTGTTAATTATGGTCAAAGAGTTATTTTAATAGTCAAACGATTGACTACGGTCAAAGATACTTGACTCTAGTCAAGTAAACCTGACTACGGTCAGAGAGTGTTGACTTCGGTCAACAAGACTTGGCATACGCCAAGAGGGTTAACCCCGGTTAACCAAGATGTGCCAACTTCGGTTGGAGAGACTTGGCTATAATTAAGGCGCCTCGACCCTTGGTCAAAGCTCCTTAATTATAATCAAGAGTGTTGACTCCAGTCAACCAGAGAATAAATATATATTTTTATATTTGTTAGATGTGCACATGTGTTCAGTGGGGACGCCCACCGTGACTAGAATTAGTTCACAGTGTGTTATTTGCATGCAAAGCGCTAACAATTAATGGGTGCCATGGTGGTGCGCTTTAATTAATTGTTGCACGTACTAGAAAGAATTATTTTTCCTAAGCGTAACGGGAGCCTAACAAGCATCTAGGAGGCGGTTCGTGTGACCGAGAGCTTTGAAGACTCCAGAATGGCCCTTAGTGGAATGTTCTTTTTGTGCCTGGCATTGAAGTCAACTTGATTTCAATTTCAGCAATTGCTACTTCAGATTTCAGAGTAATTTTTGATGGCTACAGATGCCTAGTATATGATCTTCGTGATGACAATGCCATAGTTCTCACTGGCACTTTGCAAAAAGGGCTTTATCACCTTGATCATCATTCAGCTGCACTTTCTATTGAAGCATTGGCTATTTCAGATTCACAGCTTGCTGAAACTCATCTTTGGCATGAGAGAATGGGCCATCTCAATTATAGAGCTCTTGCAAAGCTACATTCAAAGCAGATGGCAAATGATGTACCTCAGACTCACACAGTTTCCAAACATGTGTGTGAGGGTTGTCTTTTGGGTAAGATGCATCGATTTCCTTTTCAAAAAAATTGTCCAAAACTCTCACAAAGGAAATTGCAGCTAGTACACAGTGATTAATGAGGACAAATGCCATTGGGGGGTATAAGTATTTCATGACTCTCATTGATGATTTCACAAGATATTGCTGGGTATATCCTTTGAAGGCCAAATCTGAAGTTTTCTTATGGTTTCAGAGATGGCTGAATATGGTTGAGAATGAATCAGGATGCAAGCTTGTTGTCACCCTCAACACAGATAGGGGAAAGGAGTATATGTCAAAGGAGTTTGATGTATTTCTATCCTCACGAGGCATTATTCACTCATGCACTACTCCTTACACTCCTCAACAGAATCCTGTTTCTGAAAGGAAAAACAGGTCCACAATGGAGATGGCCAGATGCATGCTTAAGGCCAAGTCTTTGCCCAATAAATTTTGGCTTGATGTAGTAATGTGTGCCAACTACGTGCTGAATAGATCACCTACACGGGCATTAAAGTTTATCACACCTTATGAAGCATGGAAAGGCAGGAAGCCTTCACTTTCACACATGAAAGTTTTTGGGTCTCTTGCATATGTTCATGTACCATCTCAGCTGAGACATAAGCTTGATGACAAGGCAATCAAATGCATATTCATTGGTTACAGCCAGGAGAGCAGAGGGTATCGGTTATATCAACCAAATACTGGGAAGATTATTGTCAGTAGAGATGTGATCTTTGCTGAACATTGAGCTTCTCCTCTTGTGGACTGCAAAGCAAAGCCAGATGTTGACATGTTTGATGCCTTTGAATCTTGGTTACCTCTGCCATCATCAGAGGAGGATTTTGAGCAGCAACATGAGCCTCCTGCAGGCTCTCCACTAAGCAATAATCAGCCACAACCTCATGCTGATTTGCAGGTTTCTCTTCCGGCACAAAATGATCCCACTACTCATGATGCAGTCATTGAAGAAAGAGCTGTCAATAAACAGCAAAGGCAAGTTCCCAGATGGCTTCTTGATACATTGAGGGACAGCAAACAAGATCAACCTTTTGCTGCCCGGACAAGATCAGGGAATAGACAGCATGGTCACTTTCTTGAATTTGCACTCCTTGCTATAGCTTGCAATGAAGAGCCTTTGTGCCATAAAGATGCTTTTGACAGCAAAGAGTGGATGGATGCAATGAAAGCTGAGTTACAATCTATTGCCTCAAATGACACATGGGAATTAGTAGATCTCCCACCTGGCAAGCATGCCATTGGAACGCGGTGGGTCTACAAATTAAAAAGGAAATCTGATGGCAGCATAGATCGATACAAAGCCCGTCTTGTTGCAAAAGGGTATGCCCAACAACAAGGCATTGACTTTGAGGAGACATTTGCTCCCACATCCAGGATTACTACCATTCGATGTGTCATTGCCATTGCAGCCCATCATCATTGGCAAGTGCACCAACTTGACATCAAGACCGCTTTTCTTCATGGGGATCTGCAGGAAGAAGTCTATGTCACACAGCCTCCTGGCTTTGAGGTTGTTAATTCTGAAAATAAGGTATGCCGGCTTAGAAAAGCCCTTTATGGTTTGAAGCAGGCACCCAGGGCATGGTATGCCAAAATTCATGCACACTTACTATCCCTTGGTTTGCACTTCCTCGTCCCAAGTTCGAAGTCTTCCGACAGGCTTTACACTTGGTTCCCTTTGTTGCATGATCTGACATTCCTTGTACATTCATAGGTGGCTATATCCTTTTGGATGAACAAAGTGTCGTATGTGGCCTAGAAGGCACTAACACTATAAGTGCCTACACTTATGCCTACAAGGCACATACCATGGCCTATAGGGCATGGCTAGAACCATCAGAAGATGGCCTACAAACCCCCGTCCATGGGATGGGCTGAAGTACTCTGGAAACGTCTCAGAATACCTGGTAGTTTCTGGTCATGGTGGCACAAGTCCTATGTGACACCTAGGACACTTAGTCCTAGGTCTAGATACAAGTACTTTGTACTTGTGTATTTTCATCTTATCTAAGTTTTGACGTGACTGCTCTATCGACCCGTCTTGTACCTGCACTGTCTCTCTCTCTCTCTTCGTTTCGTACCTTCATATCTGTGATGTTCAATTTAGACTTCTGAAAATTAACATGAAGACCAGTTGCCAAACCATAAACAGAGAGGGCCTACATCAAGGCACCAAGATCATGGGGCGTATTCTTCGGGGTAAAGAAAGAATCATCAGCATAAACTTGAGCAACCATGCTGTGATTAGCATCCAATTCTAAGCCATGAAGTGATCCTGTAGCCACAAAAGATGATCAATATATTGCATCATAGGATGAGTAGCAATGGCATACAGTAAAGCACTGAGAGGGCATCCCTGGCAGACCGAACAACGAAGAGTCCGCTCATCAGAGATATCCCCAAAAATAATGCAAGCCGCATTGCTATCTCTGTAAAGCCAGTAAATAACCTGCTGCATTTTTTGTCCAAACCCCAAAGCTCGCATAGTTTGCGAGATGAAATCCCATTGAACTGTGTCAAAGGCTTTTGCAATATCTACCTGCAAGAGTAGAACATTCTGCTGCGTACACACTTTTTTTTTTGGTAAAATCTTTGATTGATTATATTATATGAGTAGCAACCTCAAAAAAAAGGTACTACAATTACATCAACCAAAAATTTCAGTATATGCCAAAAAGACCTCATGATCAGTGCAGCGGGTCTGCAAGCAATCAAAGAAAATTGCTGCAAAGAACACCTAAAAAAGCCAAACAGAGAGAAAGTAGGATCACCAAAGACTTTACAATTCCTATATGTCCATAAAGTCCATAGTGCCCAGTAGTGAACCCAAATGAAGAAAAGATGAAACTCCGGTCTGGATGGATGAAACCCAAATAGCCAGAAGAACTTCCCAAACGGAACAGATGGGAATCTCGCTCGCAGGTGCTGTCGAAGCATATTAAAAAACTCACGAGAGCACGGACAATGCCAAAACAAGTGAGGCACAGTCTCCGAAGAAGTAGAACTCGCCAAAAGAAAACATGTTACCGAAGTGGTACTTTATAGGCCCAAAGTTGCTATAATCTTTTCCTCCACCACTTGGCTGGGCGATGCATTCGCCAAACAGAATCACCTCTCTCTGAAACCCAAGGTTGAGGCAAAAGGATTTTATACAATGCAGATACAGTAATCTGAGATAGCCTCAAAGGACGAGAAAAGGACCCTGGAGAAGTCAAAGTCCAATCTTCCAGTCGGTCTTGGAGTTCCAAAGGAGGAATCCGAACAAAGGGCGAAAGCATAGAAGTTATTTGTCGCCACAAAGGACGATAATGAGAGCCCAATCCATATGTAGTGGCTGCTAGAGAAAAGGGGAGCACAGTACCAGCATCATCTATAACATCAGCAACCGAGGTGATGCCTTTAAACGAGACAAAGTAGGAACGTCGAGGTTCCTGTAAAGCCAAGGGAGGCTGAAAGACTTTCGACCAATGAATGCTTTCAGCTCTCAAAGAATTCCCAAGCAAAGATTGCCGTCCATTCCATTCCATATGAGAAAGGACATGCTTCCAGTCAAGAAGCAAGCGGAAGACAAAGGGCATCCGGGCAAAGTGCCATCAGTGCAGCCAAAAAAGAAATCTCAGTGATCGAGTTGCCAATGACCAAACGCAGAAATACTAATATGAGTGACCAGAGTCCTAATCATAAGAGCCCAAGCCTGATCACCTTGCAGAAATTGCAGCAACATTTTCCCCCTGTGGGCAAGAATATGCACATGAATATCCGTGATGTTCAATCCACCATGCATCTTGGGACACACACACTTTTTTTTTTTTTTTGTGGGAAGAAATCTTTTATTTCTATAGAATAATTACATTCATAGTTACTTCAAAAACGAAGTAGCTACTACTCAACTAAAGATCTCAGTATAAGTTGTATACACATCCTGATCAATCAAACGAGTCTAAAAGCAATCGTAGAATGATGCAGAGATCGTTTGAAAAAAAGAAAGGATGAAAATAGTGGATCACCAAAGACTCTATGATTTCTATCCATCCATAAAGTCCATAGGGTCCAATAGCGCACCCATACAAAGAATAAATCAAAACCCTGTCTCTGTGGATGAAAGCCAAACAACCAGAAAAATCTGCCAAAAGTAACAGTAGGAAATCGCTGTCAAAGCCTCTGTCTGATGAGAGCAATGAGATCAGAAGTATTTGGACATGACCAAAAGATGTGAAACACTGATTCAGTAGAGTGCTGGCATCTGTGACAAATAGCTGAAGCAATATGTCTATGTGCGAGTAACTGTCCGGATGGAAAAATGCCAAGGAGAACTCGCCATAGGAAAAGCTGTTGTCGAAGAGGGACTTTGTAATGCCAAAGGAGACGCAGCCTTTTTCTCCACCACTTCATTGGACGATCCATATGTCAAACGGTATTTGCTCTGTGGGAAATCCAAGGTGGAGGTAATAACACTTTATACAGTGATGACACTGTGATATGTGAGAGCTTCAAAGGACGGGCGTATAAGGAAGGAGATCGTAAAATCCAATCCTCAAGCCGATTCTGAAGTTCCAAATGAGGTACCGGCAAGTACGGTTGGAGCATTGCTGAAATTCTATGCCATAAAGGACGATAATGAGCTCCCAAGCCATATTTGCGAGCAGCCATAGAAAAAGATAAAATTGTGCCATCATCCTGAAGTACATTCGCCACAGATGAAATGCCTTTGAAGGAGAGAAAATAAGAACGTCGGGGTTCTTGTATGGCCAAAGGAGGGTGGAATACTTTAGACCAAAAAATATTCTCTACCCTCAAAGAGTTGCCCGAGAGAGAGTCCCTGCCATGCCATTCCAAGTGGGATAGAATGTGTTTCCAATCAAGAAGCAGATGAGAGACAAAAGGGCAGCCTCTGATCTTGCCTTGGATAGAGCCAAATAAAAAATCCCACTGAGTAGGCTGCCAATTCCCAAAGGCAGATGTATGAAGATGTAATAAGAGAGAGCGGATCATGAAAGCCCAAGGCTGATCTCCTTGCATAAAATGTATCATCATTTTCCCTCTGTGAGCAAGTAAATGCATTTGAATATTGAGAATGTTCAGACCCCCATGCATCTTTGGAGAATAGAGACGATGCATAGAGAGTAATCTGAAACTTTTCTTGCCATGTTTTGAAGGCCAGAAAATTTCCATGATAGCTGACATAAATGAAACCAGATCTGCCTTAGTGAACATAGTGAGAGGCAGATAAAATTGTATGTATGCTATCAAAATGGATTATGTGATTCGCAGACGAACATGTAATGGCCAAGTTGCAAGCTTCCAATATTCAAGTTTTGCCCTTAACTTTACTAGCACCCAATCAGTTTGTTGTGAACGGGTGAGTCCCCAGCCTAGAGGATAACCAAGATGTCGAATGAATTGAGAAGCGGACAATTTCCCCAGGCCACAGAAGGTTGTGCCATTCCTGTGCATGTAACGGCAGCAATTTTGATTTCTGAAAATTTACCCGAAGGCCAGCAGCCAATCCATATTTAGAAAGAGCATGCATAATCATGGACAGATCAGCCCGAGTATTTTTTGGAGTAAAGAATATATCATCAGCATATGCCTAAGCAATCATGCTGCAACTGCCAAGAATCTCCAAACCGTGCAACTGGTCAGTGTCCAAGAGGTGATCCAGATATTGAAGCAGTGGATGAGTGGCTATGGCAAACAGTAAAGCACTCAGGGGACATCCTTGCCTGACATAGCAAGCAAGAGTCCAGGATGGAGAAATATCTCCTGAAAGTATGCAGGCAGCTTCACTATCTTGATATAGCCAATTGATGAGTTGCTGCATTTTTATGCCAAAACCCAATGCTTGAATAGTCGATGAAATAAAATCCCACTGAACAGTATCAAAGGCTTTGGCAATATTAACTTGCAATAACAAAACATCCTGCTGTGTGTATTTGGCATATTCAATTCCAATATAGGCATTAGCAATGTTATCTGTGATATGCCTACGCGGGACAAAGCCATACTGAGCACGATGCAACCCATCATGTAAAAACCCCTTTAGCCGATCAACAATCATTTTGATAGTGACTTTGTAAATTACGGGCATAAGAGTGATAGGTCTCCAGTCTGCCAAAGACTCACAAATTTGTTTTTTGGGAAGGAGTTTAACAAGACCTCTCTTCCATGTGTCCGGCATTTTCTGATTTTGCCACGCAGCATTCACCATATATAGCAATGAATGCTTCAAAATAGGCCAGTATGTGAGAAAAAACTCGATTGTTAAACCATCTCATCCTAGGGATTTCCATCTGCCACATGATTTGATCGCATCTGACAGTTCCCTCTCTCACACACACACACGCACACACACACACATACATACATATATACATACATATACACATATATACATACATATATACATATACATATGTATACATATATACATACATATACACATATACATATATACATACATATATATATACATATGTATACATATATACATACATATACACATATACACATACACACACACATATACATATATACATACATATATACATACATACACATATATACATACATATATACATATACATATGTATACATATATATATGTATATATCTATATACATATATATATGTATATATGTGTGTGTGTATGTGTGTGTGTGTGTGTGTGTATGTGAGACTATGGATGACTGGAGACCAATCACTTTGATGCCGGTGATATACAAACTGATCGCCAAAATGTTGGTACATCAGATAAAGGATATCCTTCATGATGGACTTCATCCCAGGCAATATGGTTTTGTTCCAAGACCGGCACATACATGACAATATCACTAACACTCTTATTGCAATGGAATATGCTAAATATTCAGATCAAGATGTGTTGGTCATGCAGGTAGATGTGGCGAAGGCGTTTGATACAGTACAGTGGGATTATGTCTCTCAAATCATGCAAAAACTTGGTTTTGGGCCAAAGCTATCTAATGTCATATATTGGCTTTATTCAAATTCTACTGCACAATGCTTTATAGGGAAACATTTGTCTGAGTCTTGGACTCTCGAGCGTTCGGTTCGACAAGGATGTCCTCTCAGTGCCTTGCTTTATGCCATCGCTTCACATCCTTTGCTTCTTTATATGGACCACATGGTTGATACTGGACAGCTAGAGGGGCTTCAGATTTCTGGTTCACGACCCTTCATAGCGCAGGCCTATGCAGATGATTCTTTCTTCATGCTAAAGAACAGTCCATTGGAGATTCGCCTCTTAATGGATACCCTTTCAGATTTTGGGTTGGCAGCTGGTCTTAAAATTAATTTTCAGAAATCAAAACTCTTGCCTCTCAAGCTTTGTGATTGGCATGCTATTCTGTGGCCAGGCCAGATTATTCAACCGGAAAATATAGTAAGACATTTGGGTTATCCTATTGGCTGGAAAATCAGTAATAAGCAACAAATGTCGTGGGTGTTCAACAAAATTCAGGACAAATTACAATATTGGAAGATTTCCACATGGCCTCTGCATGTACGGCTTCGAATTGTCCAGTCTATTGTTCTAGCTTAGGTCCAGTTCTACCTTCCTCTATTACATTGGTCATCTCGAGATCTCTCATCTTTTATGTCTCAAGCCATGGAGATTTTTTGGAAAACCAAGCTTCATAAAAAAGCTTTACGGTTGCTCAAAATGGACTTGCTTTGCTCACCCAGAATGCATGGTGATTTGAATATAATAAACATCAAATATCATGTGTTGGCAAGAAAGATCACTATGCTCAAAACATTCTTTCAACAAGAGCAGCCTTGGTCTATTATGTTAGCAATTTTGTGTGGTCAGATGCGCACACATGCTTATGGACATTGGATAGTAGATCCATCGGAAGTAGTACTTGGAAAATTTCAAGGTAAAATCCCTGGTTGTCCATTTTCTAATTCCTTGATTCAGGATTGGAAGCAAGTACTCTCTCACATCAAATGGTCTCCTCATCCTGCTTCTCTAGCATCTTCACTCAGATTGGAGAGTATTCATTGGAGTGCTGTGTTTTCCTCTCCCCTTGCTGTTCAACAACCCATCAGAGCTTACAATCTTATGAAAATGGGTATCCGTTTCATTGATGACGTTGTAGATATGCAAGGAAATATTCTCCCTTTTCCAGCAGCATGTAGACAATACAACCTTGCAATGCATCATAGACCTATTTGGAAAGCTATTGCTGATCTCCTACTTCCTCTGGTTCCGATTCCGACATTGAATGACAGTGACAGGCTTCAAGATTGGCACCTTCAGTCTTCAAGTCCAAGCATTTCTTCTAAGCCTTTGCAGTCATTGACATCTATACAGGCTTATAGATTAATATTACCTCCTCCTTGGATTGCCCATCATGCTAATTCTTTATGGCATCTGAACAAATCATTAGCCTGGTGGAAAGGAAGATTGCAAATGATATGGAAGTTGAAAATGCCATTGAAGCAAAGACTATTCCTATGGAGATGTATTGTTGGTATTCTTCCAGTGGGAGTGAAATTGGCTAAACGACGAATAGCTTCACCTCTCTGTCCAAGATGTCACCTTGCATCGGAGAGTATTCCGCATTTATTGTGGTTTTGTTCATATTCCAGAGACCTTCTAGATAGAATCTCCTATTTTTTATCTCTCAGATTTCCAGCACACCGGTTCTACAGGTTCTTCTGGATGTATGGCAAACTATCAGCTTCTTTATCACAGTATTCTCTCTTCTTCCACTGGATCAGATACTGGGCCTTATGGACCCTCTGGCTGCAGCGCATCCAAGCATATCTGAATTCTCCTCTTCAGCATCCTTATGAGTTTTTCAGAGCCTCATTAAGGCAGTCTTTATATGATGCCTTACATGAGGAAGATTTGGATGTTTCTTGTATTCAACTTTTCTTTTACTGTTTCTGATGGATAGGGCTGTAGCTCTATTTTGAGCACGGCTTGGATGTAAATGAATGTTTTATAATATAAGTATCTTGGTTTTACAAAAAAAAAAAAAAAGTGTGTGTGTATACATATATGTGTATATATATATATACATACATACACACATATATACATATACATATACATATGTATACATATATGCATACATATATACATATATACATACATATATACATATGTATGTATATATGTATATATATGTATATACATATATATACATATATACATACATATGTATATATGTATGTATATATGTATATATGTATGCATATATGTATACATATGTATGTATATATGTATATGTGTATATATGTATATATGTATATAGAGAGAGAGAGGGAGAGAGAGATGTATCATGTAATATCTAACTATATAGGCTATATACTGCAAAATCATAGAGTATATATTTGTATATTCATATTTATATTATTGTTTTTTTAACTAACATGTTTTTTTCAAGCATCTCTAATAGCTTTCAATTTTCCCCAGATGAAATGGTTCTAGAAGAAGCACCTGAATGGTGTTTCTAGGCAAAACTCTAGAAACGTTTCTTGTGACTCTGTGTGGGACTATGGAGAACGTTGTCAGACTTAAGATGGCTGAAATCCTCACCCACAATACATGAGTCTACATCCAAGAGAAGAATCGATAACAGCCTCTAAAAAGCATCCTTCTTAAAAAGAATAAGCCAGCATAGCCTTCTACTCTAACCCGGATTGCTCTACCTACGATGAGTTCGCCATGGTCGAAGATCTCATGGGTCAAAGTCGCTCACGACAAATACACAGACACTGCGGCCAGCTATTGCAAACCAGATGGAGTCAGCTCTGTCGAAAAGGAGACTCTCTCTTCTTTACATCTTTGCCAACAAAAGCATGTGGCCCTAGGGCATCATTATATCTACCACCCCCCTACCTTCAAGATCACTGAAAAGCTTCTAGATGAGAATCAGCCTCTTTGAATGCTACCTACCTCAATCATGGATGCCGTGCACATTGCAACTTACTATGGTACAAATGTTTAATAAAGAAGAATATGCTCTCAATCTTTTGAGGGAGGAATCAGTAGCACTTCTCTAGGCCACATGCTCACAAGTCATATATCTACACTTAACTGTCTAGCAGTTGCATCCATGATCCGCAATCCTGCAGGTCCAAAAACAACCTATTACCCATCAACCTCAAGGTAGTCAAGAGACAAACCCATCCAGGTCTGTAGGAATACTATCAAAACCTACCTTAAGTGAGCCTCCTACAAAGATTAACAATGTGTACTCGTCCCATTGGACCAAGCCAAATTGGTGCCAACCAAACATCATCACATCAAAGAGGAAGTGTCACTCGTCTGTGCTAGAAGCAAAAGGGGAAAACTAATGAGTGTGCATAACTGATTGCCCACTGCACCCATCTGTCCTCTCTCTTTTTTTTTGTGAAACCAAGATACTTATATTATGAAACATTCATTTACATCCGGGCAGTGCTCAAAAGAGAGCTAAAGCCCTATCCATCCGAAGCAGTAAAAGAAAAGTTGAATACAAGAAACATCCAAATCTTCCTCATGTAAGGCATCGTATAAAGACTACCGTAATGAGGCTCTGAAGAACTCATAAGGATGCTAAAGGGGAGAATTCAGAAATGCTTGATTGCGCTGCAGCCAGAGGGTCCATAAGGCCCAGTATCTGATCCAGTGGAAGAAGAGAGAATACTGTGACAAAGAAGCTGATAGTTTGCCATACATCCAGAAAAACCTGTAGAACCTGTGTGCTGGAAATCTGAGAGATAAGAAATAGGAGATTCTGTCTAGAAGGTCTCTGGAATATAAACAAAACCACAATAAATGCGGAATACTCTCAGATGTAAGGTGACATTTTGGACAAAGAGGTGAAGCTATCCGTCTTTGAGCCAATTTCACTCCCACTGGAAGAATAACCAACAATACATCTCCATAGAAAGAGTCGTTGCTTCAATGGCATTTTCAACTTCCATATCAATTGTAATTTTTTTTTCCACCAGGCTAATGATTTGTCCAGATGCCATAGAGAATTAGCATGATGGGCAATCCAGGGAGGAGGTAATATCAATCGATAAGCCTGTATAGAAGTCAATAACTGCAAAGGCCTTGAGGATATGCTTGGACTTGAAGACTGAAGGTGCCAATCTTGAAGCCTGTCTCTGACATTCAATGTCAGAATCGGAACCAGAGGGAGTAGGAGATCAGCAATAGCTTTCCAAATAGGTCTATGATGCATCCCCAGATTGTATTGTTGACATGCTACTGGAAAAGTGAGAATATTTCCTTGCATATCTACCACGTCATCAATGAATCGGATACCCAATTTCATAAGATTGTAAGCTCTGATGGGTTGTTGAACAGCAAGGGGAGAGGAAAACACAGCACTCCAATGAATACTTTCCAATTTGAGTGAAGAAGCTATAGAAGCAGGATGAGGAGACCATTTGATGTGAGAGAGTACTTGCTTCCAGTCCTGAATCAAGGAATTAGAAAATGGACAACCAGGGATTTTACCTTGAAATTTTCCAAGTACTACTTCCGATGGATCAACTAGCCAATGTCCATAAGCCTTTGTGCTCATCTGACCACACAAAATTGCCAACATGATAGACCAAGGCTGCTCTTGTTGAAAAAATGTCTTGAGCATAGTGATCTTTCTTGCCAACACATGATATTTGATGTTTATTATATTCAAACCACCATGCATTCTTGGTGAGCAAAGCAAGTCCATTTTGAGCAACCGTAAAGCTTTTTTATGATGCTTAGTTTTCCAAAAAATCTCCATGGCTTGAGACATAAAAGATGTGAGATCTCGAGATGACCAATGTAATAGAGGAAGGTAGAACTGGACATAAGCTAGAACAATAGACTGGACAATTCGAAGCCGTACATGCAGAGGCCAAGTGGATATCTTCCAATATTCCAATTTGTCCTGAATTTTGTTTGACACCCATGACATTTGTTTCTTATTGCTGATTTTCCAGCCAATAGGATAGCCCAAATGTCTTACTATGTTTTCCGGATGAATAATCTGGCCTGGCCACAGGATAGCATGCCAGTCACAATGCTTGAGAGGCAAGAGTTTTGATTTCTGAAAATTAATTTTAAGACCAGCCGCCAACCCAAAATCTGAAAGGGTATCCATCAAGAGGCGAATCTCCAATGGACTGTTCTTTGGCATGAAGAATGAATCATCTGCATAGGCCTGTGCAATGAAGGGTCGTGAACCAGAAATCTGAAGCCCCTCTAGCTGTCCAGTATCAACCATGTGATCCATATAAAGAAGCAAAAGATGTGAAGCGATGGCATAAAGCAAAGCACTGAGAGGGCATCCCTGTCGAACTGAACGTTCGAGAGTCCAAGACTCAGACAAATGATTCCCTATAAAGCATTATGCAGTGGAATTTGAGTAAAGCCAATATATGACATTAACTAGCTTTGGCCCAAAACCAAGTTTTAACATGATTTGAGAGACATAATCCCACTGTACTACTGTATCAAATGCCTTCGCCACATCCACCTGCATGACCAACACATCTTGATCTGAATATTTTGCATATTCCATTGCGATGAGAGTGTTAGAGATATTGTCATGTATGTGCCATTTTGGAACAAAACCATATTGCCTGGGATGAAGTCCATCATAAAGGATATCCTTTATCCGGTGTACCAACATTTTGGCAATCAGTTTGTATATGACCGGCATCAAAGTGATGGGCCTCCAGTCATCCATAGTCTCACATAGAGGTTTTTTGGGCACAAGCTTAACCAGACCATGCTTCCAAGCTAAGGGAAGATGTTGATGCGGCCAGGCTACATTAATAAACTGCAAAATTAGACCCTTCAATTCAGGCCAAAAGGCTTCAAAAAATTCAACCGTCAGACCATCCCAGCCAGGGGATTTATGTTTATCCAAATGCTTAAGGGCTTCATCCAATTCATCATCTGAAAAAGACATTTCCAGCATTGAGGCTTTTTGCAAGGAGACAATAGGAGAAACAAGCTCAGTAAATCTGTTACGAGCCAATGCAACCTGAGGTGTAGAAGAAGATGGCTGAGAAAAAAGAAGCTGAAAATGATCCAAACATTGTTTTTCTAGCTGAGAGAGAGACTAGGTCCAAAGACAATCTGTTTTCCTGACCCTCATGATAGATTGGCTTTGTCTATGTGCATGTAAGTTCCGAAAAAAAGATTTAGAGGAACAGCCCTTATCTAGCATAGGTTTAACTCTGGCCCTGATCTGCCATTTGGACAGCTTGCGTTTATCATTGGCATCAATTATGGAAGAAGCACAAGACAATAAATGCTGCTCAGAAGCAGATAGAGATCTTTGATGACTAATCTGTACCAAATACTGCTTGTATGATTTTGCCCACTGGATATGCTGTCTGGTTTCTGCCATGTACCATCTTCCATATTCCTTAATGACATTTTGAATACGATGTATGAAAGAGGTCCAAGCAAAGTCCAGATCCTCCTGAGCATGGGATAGCAATGGCCTGCAAGCCAGTCTGATCATATGCTGAAATTTTTCATGAGAAAGATATAATTGATTGACCTGTAAATTTCTGACTGAAGAGAGCTGCAAGTCATCCAGAGGGATACCAAAAGAAAGGGTGAGCCAAAGTGGGGTGTGATCAGATAATTGTTGTGAATAATCAATCCACATCTGACATGTATATTCATCATATTGCTGAGCATGAATGAGATAATATCTATCAAGCCGGGCCCAATATTCCGTAAAAGCATTATGATGATATGTAAATCCCATAACTGAAGGGTGAGTTGCTGTCCATAAATCTGCAAATTGAAGTGATGATGTCATATGTTCCCATTGCTGGATTTCAGAGGGCAGCATATGGGATTTATGAGTGGTATTGTCCTTCCAGTGAGGAGAATTGTTGAAATCACCACAAAGTAGAGCATTAGAGAACCAAGGATATTGCCTTATGGAGTTCCACATTTGAGCTCTGGAAGCTGAATTTTGAGAGGCATACAAAGATCCTATTTCAAAAATCTCTCCATTCATCATACATTGGATAATCATCCATCGTCCACCAAGATCATTATATGCTATCCAGGGTTGCAAATCATGTCTGGCTAAAATGCACAGCCCAGAGAATTGTTCAGATCCTGAATAAAATATATCATATCCAAAAAAAAACCCATGCTGGCCAGCAAAAAAATGATGATTATGCTCTTGCAGACACACAACATACGGATGAGTTGTATTTATATAATGCCAAAGAAGCCTCCATTTATTCTGGTTGCAGAGGCCCTGTATATTATAGGAAAAACATTTAAGAGAAGCACGTATATACAAGAGATGATCGGTCCTCCAAAAGAACGGGAGGCCTCAAGCCTCTGCCATTGCCACAGGGTCTTGCTGACCCTCAGCATCCAATTCCCTGATAATATCGTCTTCTTCACAAAGGGGAAGACCCTTCTTGACTGCATTAACCCATGCCTTTGAAATGGGGTTGCTTGAAGAGGTAGAAGATTGTCCTGGAGAAGGAGCAGAGGCATCCCAATTACGAGATTGGAGAGGTCTTTGTTTGAGAGGCACCGTCTTCTTTGCAGTCTGCCATCCCTCATGAGAAGATGAATTATTTTCCCCTAACTTGCTTTTTCCTTTATCCTTATTTTGAGCTGAATTGGCCTGGCTCCCTGTATGAACTGAAGGCTTTGCTCCTTTAGCTTCAATCTTTTCCACATATGTCTTCTGACCTCCTTTATTAGATGGCAGAGGAATAGCTGCTGGAGGAGGTGGATGAAGGATAGAGGGACACTCCGAAGCAAGGTGCCCTAACTTGTGGCAAGAAAAACAAGCTCCAGCAAAAATGCCCCATTTTAAAGTGAAATATTTCTTTCCCAAATTAACACCCTCAATCTCAACTGCAATAGAGGAGGGGGTGGGTCTATCAGTATCCCATAAGATGCAAAAACGATTTTTATTACCTGTGGGACGAGGGGGACAGATCACTTGTCCCAATGTCATAGCTAAACCTGGAAGCTCTGTTCTCATATAATCTGGAAAATCAACCACTTCAACCCATACAAGGCAATGATGCTTGATGAGGTTCTGATAGTCCTTATTAGGGGACCAGGGCATGATATGCACCATCTGGCGACCAAAAAATAAAGGAGACATTTCCAACATCTTTTGCTTTGTCAAAGCATCCAAAAGATGAACTTCATAAAATCCTCGAGAGGCAAAATAGACTCCTTCTACATAGCATCCACCTAGGAGAGAATTCACCCATTGTCCCACATCATTAGCACAGGGAATTTTTCCTGGGAAAAAGATGATAACTGCAGTTTGAGAGAGCTTCTTCAAAGGATGCACAAGAGATGGCAGCTTCATTTTGTAAGTGAGTTCTGGAGCAGGTTGAATCCATTCCCTTCTACTTTGTTGAAAATCATCATTCAGCATATCAAACACATAGGAAGCATCTTCAGAAGGAGCTATGGGGGAAGAGGTGTCCCTTGATTGTCTTTTGGGTTCAGGAGAGAGGGCTCTCGACATAGTACTTGTTTGCTTCTGCCATGGAGGCTAAGGGATTCAACAGATATCAAATATAGAAATTCGGAAAGGGCACAAAGAAGGGCTGGCAGGCTGTACGGACGCTGGACTGAAGCACTGTACGGACGCACGAAGAAACTGACAGAACTGTACGGACAGATTGAGAGGTTGCAGGAAAGGAACTGACAAACTGTACGGGACTGCTGACAGGCTGTACGGGACAACAGACAGTCTGTACGGAAGATTTAACGACTGTACGGGAACTAGTACGAGGACAGTACGGACGGGAAAATTTGACGACTGTACGGGAACAGTACGGACGGACTGTACGAACTTTGGGAAGGAAGACTGCAGGTAAGAACTGTCGTGCAGGGTTGAATGGAGCCGCGATGGTAAGGTAGCCTGACGCAAAAGCCGTACGGGAACCGTACGACGGCCGTACGGAGGTACGGACAAAAAGGCAGGCGCCAAACGATCTCGGACGACGCTGATCAGCAAGCACTCAGACCTGGCTGATGCACACACACACACCACACACGCTCACACACACACACACTATACGCCTCACACACACCACACACACACACACACACACCCCACACACATACACACATCATGATCACATCTGTCCTCCCTCACATGATCACTATTGGATGAAGGCAGTCACGTGTATGTCCATGTAATTCTGATGACCTGGGTGCTTTAAATCCTGCGGGACCAGTTGGCTTGGTCAAGGGTGGGGATTATCGCTATATTCTTGGCTCATGACAGACCATGTCAAACCTCAGATTTGAAGCAGTGCAACAGGTTGTTCATCAAATAGCAATGCCAATCTCATTAAAGCTCAAATCTTTGGCAAGCCTTAGGCTCCTCTTAGCCTCCGTATGTGCAGAGGGTGAGCTTGATAAAAGAACAGCCTATTTCATCATCTTTCACTTCCACCTCAGTGACCAGTCCATGGTCTGCTATGAGGTCATTCAATAGAAACAAGAAAGTGAAATCTCTTTGGCTTCCACGTTGAGGCCAATAAAGAGTGCTTCACAACAAGTGCTCAGAGATCCTTTCATGCTGCAAATCCCACAGGTACTCAGAAATTCCAATGTGGGCTTCTCAGCTGTAGCTGGCACTCCTTTTCCCATTAACTGGCACATTTTCAATCATGCTTTTAGTGATGGTAATCTTTTGACCTTGATAGACTATTTGTCCCTCCTTTACATTCACCTTCTCACATGCATCAAGTACCAGAGTACTGGCAAGGCACTGCTAGATTCTAATACATGCAGACCAATTTGACTCCATCCAATCTGCATTCTGAATATGGGCAGCATCCTGTCAACTAAGTTGCAGGGAACTGAAAGGAGCTCTCATCACCACAAGAGAAATGTCTGTACATAATGCTCTTGCACTAATGAAGCCACTTCTGGCCATCGCCAAGGCTGCTGCTCTCCACCATCAGACTGCTTGCTGCGACCTCATTTAATACCACACTGTCTGAATCTAATCAACCTATTGAATGTCACTTCCATCATCTACACCAGCACTAACTACCAAGACATTGCTCATAATACTGTCAATAATTTTATTAGTCTTCATGACAGATACTCTTGCCCAGCTTATGGATCGATATACTACAGCTCCAAGTACTCAACTGGTTTGATCTTTGAAGGTATTTTGAGGCTGCACTGCAGCAGTATGAAGCCAGCAACTCAAGCCTATAAATGGCCCATTCCCCTTCGTTGGCTGCTCATATGTGCTGGTCCTTCCCCAGCCCATTGACCCACTGTATGGACTCATAAATGGGCTGATACAAGCCCTTATGCTAGCCCTATATGTGGGCTTACTGTCAGCCTAATTCCTGACCAGGGTGGACACTGGGCTGCCCACAAATCAATCCAGGGACTGTTCTCTCCTGCCCATGTGGCAGCCAGTTTGCTACCCACATGGCAGCTTCATTCCAGCCCTCTCTTTCCCATCCCCTGCTGCATGTCAACCTCCCCCATGCCCTTCTCATGTACGGGCTTGCAAGTGGGGAGGTAACCCTATGATTCGAAGAGGTTGAAGATTTACATGCCGCTGAAGAGTTCTGACACATGCAAACTGACACACACATGCAAGACAACCTAAGAAAAACTTTGCAACCTTTGTCGGAAGCCTTTTTTGAAGAAGGATTTGAAGTAGAAGACTTTGACGCATTATGGGAAAGTATCATACCCATCAGATATTTGTGGGTATGATCATTTTGAAGTGGTGACCTCTGCTTGGAAATATGCAATGAAAGGTTCTATCAAACTCAACTCATTTCCTCCCAGAATTCATACTCCTCCAGGTACGTCAAAGGAACAGAGACCAGGAAATCCATGAAACAAATAGAATGTAAATGCCCCAAAATTCCAGAAACTGGCATGTTTCCTCCCACATTAAAAGATTTTGAGCTCATATGGAATCGTCAAGGGGCATCCTCATACAATCATTCCAATTTGTTACATTTACCTCAATGTCCGGTATATTTTTACTAATACAGAGCCACACAAAATCTGCTTGTACACTTCCATTTCGTGCCCTTTAAAGATAACAAAAATCCCCATTAAAATAGCCTGTATACTGTTTATGATAAAAAGTTGACGCAAGGACCTGTTATTTTATCTTCTAGACAATTGCAGGTGAGCTGAATGTTACATATTCTTTGAGTAATTACGGAGAAGCTAAACATCAAGACAAAATGATAGTGCAGATCAAATGCAGTATAATAAGTCACCTTCTCAGCTTCAATGCCTGCGATTTCTGAAAAAAAAGGAAAACGAGTGTCATACAATCTAAAATCACTCTGGCTAGCATAATAAATTTATGTTTTCAAGTGGGTGCTATAATTTGAGAACCTACCACTACCTTTGCAAAAGCTTTTTTCCATGTTACAATACATTCTCCTTGTCTCCAGATGTAAGGAGTCGATTCATCTGCACACACCATATTTCAAAAGGCATACTTTCAAATGTCATCAAACTCATTTGGCTCTCTCTAGTCTGAAGATCTTTACATGCAACTGTACACCAATGTTCTAATTACCATAACCATAAAATCATAAAACTGATGCTCCTGTGATGGAAATTTGAATGCTGAAGTCGCAAGCTGAGAAGGCTGAGATGAACTGCATAGGGCATAGGCAGAAACACATGCACACTGCAAAACACACACAAAGACAAGAGACATGCACCTGTACATCTGTATGATAAATGAAGAGTAAAATTTTGTATTCTCTATACGACCCTGGATTGCACATTGTTATAATAATTCTATTGATCACAACTTACTAATCATCATGTTCGCATGTAGTTTTTAATTGTCCCTTGTTTTCTTGCAGGTGTATGCCTTTTTCAACAATTATATCCAGACATCTCGCAATGTTTGTACTTGCCAGGTTTCTTATTGAATTACCTCTTTCGACAACAGCTCTAATTGTCATGGACCTGTCTAGATTTAATTTTATCAGTAACTTGATGGGGATACTCCTTGAGCATAATTTGACCCTCTATTGGGTTATATGCATAGTTGTATCCTTGACTAGCACGATGTAGTGCATAGGTTTCTCCTCTTCCAAGACTTGGCGTTCTCTTTGCATTCAATTCGCTTTTGCATCCAATGACAGTGGGGAGAGGAAAGGTGAGGGACGGGGGAGTTGGCACAGAGACAGAGAGAGTGTGTGTGTGTGTGCGCGTGAGCCAGATCTTCCCCCCGCCCCAACCTATGGCTTGTGCCCCCCCCCTCCCCCAACATGAAGCTCACCCCCCCCCCCCCCCACCCCTAACATGTGGTGCGAGTCACATGTGCCCCCCTGTCCCCCATGTGGCTTGAGCCACATGTTGCACCCACCCACCCCCCCCCCCCCCCCCCCAAAAAAAACATGTGACTTGAGCCACATGTGCGCCCCCCCCCCCCAACATGTGGCTTGAGCCACATGTGCCACCTCCCCAACATGTGGTGTGTGTGTGTGTCGGGGGGGAGGGGGGCCTCCCACGTGACATTCAATTCACCTATTGTGTAGGCTGAAGAAACCATCTTGACAAGAAAAGCATGACGTCCCTCTATCAATCAAAGCCACCATGCCCTTAGTGATGTCACATCAAGTACATCGCATCTTGACCACCATCCTAAGCAATCACTACCAAATCCATTGAACCGTTGGATAACTCCACGGGCAGTGAGCCCATCTCCAGGTCCCCGACATCACAACAATGATAGGCCCATCCATCCTTATGTATGCCAAGCATGGTCTTATGGGTACACCTCCATGAGCTAACAGCCAGAAGAAATAGGAAATTCATTGGGTGGAGGCTAGTCCCAAGGCCGGCCCAAACCCTATTGCGTGAGGCATTTGCATTTATTGCTGAACCTCATGTGGCCCGAGCCGAAAAGTACAGCTGAAGTCGTCTACCAATGTGGGTAGTATAGGAGAAGTAGGACACCTCTACCACCTGATTTGAGTGTCTTACCCTAGATGGCTAGACGGTAGACCCACTTGCTTGGATCTTGCACCTCGCACAAGGCCTGCCCATACCGAAAGGGTTTGGGTTCAATAGTCCAGCTCTGCCCTAGTTAGCCAACTCCTCTAAACCATCTACCACTCCCCTGAGTCTAAGAACTCGTCATCCCCCGGGGGTACCTCTCTCTAACTTTGTCTAGAGTGACCCACTTGAGCCGATGCTGAAGAAGACTAGGTAGGCCTCATCATGGTCTTGCTATATCTGAGAGGAGCTCCCATACAAGAGAACAACCCAAACTAGTTCTATGGCATCTAGGGTCCTACCAAGCCTCTCACAAAAAGAGTTTGGGGTAGATGGTCCAGCTCTGCCCTAGCCAGACAACCATTCTAAGAGTGACCGAAAGTTTCAGGCTTGCATATACAGTCGAGTTGCATCCCAATCGAGGAAGTTCTGCCTAGAGACCCAGACTTGAAATCAACAGACATTAAACACATTGTGACTCCAAGATATGATGATGGCCACAGGCTATTCGATAAAATAATTGGATTTCTAGGCAAGATCAGGTTTTGCGACACTCCTCACAAGGGGAGGATTCTACCCGAACAGGAGGCATGTTGGTAGCCTGAGAGCCTATAACGTGCTACAGGGCTGTTGACACACCTTATATTCAGGCTAGCGGGAATTCCGTTTGTGTTCTGAGCTTCGCTGTTCATATGTAATTGGCAACACTGGCGGATATCCACGCCGGCAGGTGCTACTGTGTCCCCGCATTCCCGGTCATCGTTGCAGAAGAATGCCGCAGAGGCGGTGATACGGAAACAAAGCTAGCAAAAGCTTTCCGCAAAACGCACCTCCGTGTGGTGGATCTGAGGGAGATTCGGAAGACGACTCAGGCCGTCCCTATTACACACAAGCATTTGGGCGGTGGTTGTCACGGAGGAACGAAAACTAAGAGGCAACAGGTGATTGCGAGGGGAGCTGAAAGAAAACACGAAAGAGGATGGGATTGAGGGGGTTCTATGGAAAAATGGGATTGGGAAATACCGAGATGGAGAGAGGGAGCGAGTTGGTAGGCGTAGTCGATTATCATCATCAGTGTCCAAGGTTGAGAGGTGAAGGGCGAGCTGCCGAGTTGAGTGGTACCGTGAAGGCCAAAGGGAAGGATATAAAATGTATTATATGTGGTATATAGATATTGATGCTTTACTACGTGGTGGTGTTAAGGCAGTTACAACTGTTGTACATCTCGGCTTCGATCTCTTCGTTTGCAGCTCTTGATTTCATCGGCAAGAACGCTCCTCCTCATCTTGCCGATGATGCCCCAGCCCTTCATCATGTCAATCCATCCCGCCCTGCCACCTCCTTGCTACCGCCAGATCCTGACACGACATGCAACAATCATGCAACACCTTCTTCTCTGCTCAGCCTCGAACTGGAGAGCAACCTCCCAGTACTAGGCCCTTCGCTTCAGCTCAATCTGGTTCAAGCGGAATCACAACCAAATCAGGGAGCCTTGCATAATTCTGTTGACAACAGGGGAGCTGCTCAATCTTAATCGCGTAACGTAGCGGCAACTTCTGCTTGTGCGAGGAAAACAACATCAATCCAGCGAAGATACCTCACCAAAATGACAGTCGTTGTTATATTAAAATTTATCTATCCAACATTCTCGCATCATAGGAATTGAATTATATTATGGAACAAGGTGGGGATCCCCTACCTTTTGGAATGTTATTGTAGTTGGAAATCTTAGTGTGCATTATGTGTGGTCTATCCAATACGTGAATGAGGTATATGCTTGTTTGTGGGGTTGTCAAGGTTGCTCCATAAAATAAATGGTCTAAATGAGAGTCTCAAGTTGTTGGTTCTTGAATTCTAAGTTGAAGTGAAAGGAGTCCATCATGGTTTGTAAAAACATTGATTGTGGTGTTCTTTGAGAAGTATCTATGCTCTTCTATTGGCCTTGCTTTTAACAAGTTAGCACAAATCACTAAGCCCCCATTCAAAAACAATGTAAAGTAGCTTGGATAAATATTACAAAAAAATTCGGTAACTTGTAGAAGGGAAACGAAAGATAAATTGGAAGGAAAGGAAAAGAGAAAAATGTAAGCAAAGGTGAATGAATATGGGGAACAATAGATGAGTGAAGAGAGAGGGATGGCCTTCAGCAAAGGCCACGATGGCAGATGGGCAAGGTTTGTTGACTTTGGCCCGTATAGTTGTGCTTTTTTGCTATGTTGTTGTATTTGTGTGCATTCTAGTTCTATGCGATTTTGTTCGTGCTTGTGAGATTTATGCACTGGTCGGGGTAAAAATGAAGCCATGGTGGTTTGCCAAGCTATTGGTGTTGAACTAGCTGGTAAGATGGAGAATCATAGCAATGAGATAAGGATGAAGAGCAAGAGAGGTGGAGCATTGGCTTTTTAGAGGGTAGGAGGGTTGCTAGGGGTCAAGTTAAGTGGGGAAAGGAGTTAGGTTAGGTTAACGTTGTTGTTTTTTCCCCGTAGAACACGATATTAGATTGAGAGTGGCCTGCCCAAAAGTATTTATTTCAAGTTGAACCGTTGTTGGCAAGGTTCATGTAGACGAGAGAGTGGTCAATCCAGTAAATGTAGTTTGTTCTAGAACAATGTATTTGATTTCTTGGAGTTGTCCAAATGTGGTCTAGAGTGGACCCATGAATTGTTATTGGAACTACAATTAGTTGCTCCATTTGTTGAGTTGCCGCGAAGTCATTGACATTTGATTTGCTTGTACTGGAGGACATGAAGTCGATGTTGAAATCTCCCAAAATGTAAGTCTTTGTTTTGCATGGTATGGTCCGTAGATGGGATTAAAGCACTGTGATCATTGTCTTTGTCGGGCTTTTCAGGGACTTGTACACATTAATTATTATGTATTGCTGGTTGTTCTTGTGTGCAAATGTGGTTAGCAGACATTCACAGCAATTGATGTCATATATGTAACTTTCCTACCAAGATTTATGGTGTTTCTGTAAAAAGTTGCTATATCCCTAGTCCCTATTTGTTTGGCACACATGAAAACCCTGGAAGAGACAAACAATTCACCAAAGTGCTGTGTGTTTCCTACAAGCAGAGCACAGTTGCGGGGAGTATGCTTGAATTATTTTTTTGAGCGCAATGTTGTCAACTGTCATGAATTCTTGTGTGCATTGGATTAGATTTTTTGTTAAAGCACAATGTTGTTGATAATAAGACCTTGCTCGTGGTTTACTTTTTTGAAAGTATTATAGTAACTCGTGTTCAACATAAACTTATAGGTTAGCTGGCAGGGGTTGTGAAATTGATTGCTATTGTTTTATGCATATCCATGCCAATGTCATGATTTTTTATGTTGTTGCTAGCTAATTGCATTAACGAGGAGTTCACACTAATGCTCATGGATCTAGTTGTGCTTGCAAGGCTGAGTAGCTTGTTGAATTTCTATTTGTTGCTTTCTATGGTGTCTTTATTAAAATTGGAAACTTGTTGTCCAAGAAGTGTTCCTTTGAAGCAAATTGCAAATATAGCAAGCAAATCTCTCTCTAGTAGTTTTTTCAATCCTTCATCTTGTTGTAGTTGTTGAATTGCACTATCTTGGAGCGGGTTCTTCTTTTTGTAGATGTGCCTTTAGTTGCGTAGTCGCTTGCAAATGACACCAAACGACCTATTTCTAATTCGGTCCACAGCAAATGTATTTGGGGATGATGTCCTCCAAGAATATGTCAGTGCTAGATGAGTTGAGCCTCTCTAGCTGCTGCGAGCATCGAACATTTCAACTATAACATATGTTCTTCACGTGCATTTGTGTTAACTCACGGGTGGATCTTGTGAGTGGCATAGAAAGGGAGAGATAAATAGCTTGATGTGCACTAATGTGTTGTGTATTGAGAATGGCATTGTCCATGAGACGGATGCACTCGCTTGTAGGAGCATTAGATTTCAAACTATCTTGGAGAGAAGTTTTAATAGCTTCTGCTGTTGCTTTGTCTTTTGTAATATATGATGTGCATTATGTTGCCGCTCTATGTGGGTTTAGGACAAATTGAACTCTGTGTTAGCTCCCCAAATCTTTGACAATGTAGGATTGAAGTTGTTTGTGTACATGTCCTTGGGTTGCCTTCTCAATAGTATTGTTGGTTCTGTAGGAGAAGCTTGCAATGTTTGGACATATTATTCCTCAGACAAGCCGATCCCAGAGAAGAAAGAGTCCTAATCTAGTGCCAATTTTGATTCCAAGGATAGGAATGCTTTTATGCACTTTAAGTTTTTTTTGTAGTGGGCACTATCTGATATAACGTGAAAAGGCTCCAAGATAATTGTTTTTCTCATAGGGGGCATGGAAATCCAAACTTACATTGACTATACTTTTTTTCATGACTTCCTATGTTTGTGGAAAAGGAAACTTTGCCATATCCCTTGAGATGTATGTATCTATAAACGCATCCCATGGGATGCCCAAATTGGAACTACTTCTCTAAGGAGCTCTCTTGTGTATTGTACCGCATGCCCATGACTTCACAGTTGATGAGGGATAGTACATGAAATGTTTCATAGAAGATCATTTCCCTAGAGTATATGCTCATGCAAGCAAGCAATGTTTTCAATACATCAAACATACAGTGTATTTGCACCTATGGTTACGTCTATGATGATGAAAATGAGGTAATACCTCAACCACCTTGTAAAGCACTTCTCAAATGTACTAACATGCATGTGGTTACGTATTTGTATATGTCTATTAACATATACACGAATTTTCTAATTACTAATGTAGGCATAAAGTTTAATAATAGAGATCTAATAGTGAGAGAGATGTGAGCTGAGAGGCAGGGGAGTCTATCTTGAAGGTAGTCTTTAAAAACAGAGATGTCTTGATGGAATCAAGTCGTCATCTTACATGTGAAAAATAAAAATATCAACCTTGTACATCAAGAAGCCATAGAGAGACCAAAGTATTTGCATAGGTGTGATGCTATAACGAGACTCAATAATTGTGTTGCAAACAATGGGTCCATAATGTGATATTGTTGTCTTAGAAGGTGGATTGTTCATACATTCATAGATCTTGGTGATTACATTGTTGACTTTTGGGCAAGTTGTGCAAGGATGAAAAGGCAATGCAAAGAGATTCTTTAGCATCGCCTGAACATGAAGCAAGATAACTACCTTTACAATACTCTCCTTATGGATCTCATTTTTGTTGAGGGAGATGATCTAGATGAGTAATCTTAAGACTCAGACCATTGTGACTATGAATTTTAAGTCATTTGGCTATGGACGTGTTTGGATCATGTTTTGGATTAGGAAGGATTTATTATTTATAGTAGTTCATCTCATGTTTGCAGAGATCAATCTCATTTTCTATATTGGAGTACCATGGCTTTATTTTTTGACATTTTGAATGACCATATATTATATTAATGTTGGAAATGGGAATAGACATTACCGCCATATTGTGAGTTGGAGAGTGAGAGCTGAAAGCAATAGTTGCAATAGAAGAGTGTGATACAACTGAAGAGTGGGATAGGTTTTGTCTAAGTGACAAAACCTTATCCTTCACTAACCGTAGTTAGTGAACTAACTGTGGTTAGGGGGAAAAACCTCTAAAATGAGGGAAAAGTGCCCCTAACCTACTTATTACATTACATTGGTCACTGCTGAATTATAACAATAATTCTAACACCCCCTGCAGTGCCAATGTCATGTACAAGGAAATGATCAATCACCAAAAGGAGATAAGTTTAGGGCACTGCGAAATGCCTCAAACTTTTCACGTGGAAGTGCTTTGGTGAAAATGTCTGCAACATTGTCATGTGTTGACACATAGATCATACTGATCTCTCCTACATGCAACTTCTCTCCGACGTAGTGATAGTGAACCTCAATGTGCTTCGTGCGAGCATGAAACACAGGATTCTTTGCCACTCACTCTGACTATCAGTGAGAATTGGAGAAGGACCCTCCAATGAAAGATGAAGATCAGCAAATAAACGACGCAGCCAAACACATTCAACTATCGCTGTGAAAGCGGCCTGTACTCAACTTCACATGAGGAGGTAGCCAATGTAGATTGTTTCTTGCTTAACCAAGAAATACAAGCTTTGCCCAAAAAGAAACAATTGCCACTTGTGGACTGCCTAGTGTCATAGTCTCCAGCCCAATCTGAGTCACTGTAGGCATGCATCTGCAAGTCACCCCCCCTGGGAAACATCAAGCCAAAAGACTTTGTACCTTGCAAGTAACGGAAGATCCGTTTTACAGCCTGCCAATGCATAATCTTTGGGCTGTGCATATATATGCTCACCTGAGAAACTGCAAACTGAATATCAGGTCATGTATTGCAGAGATAAATGAGGCATCTAACAGCCTGACTGTAGAGTGTGACATCAATTGATTCACCTACATCATGCATTGTAAGCTTCAGCCCCGGCTCCATGGGAGTAGCTATGGGCTTACAATCCTGCATGTTGAATCTGTCCAAGAGTTTCTGCACATACTTGGATTGAGACATAATGATGCCACTTTTCTCTTGAGTGAACTGGATCCCCAAATAAAAGTGTAGCAGCCCCAAATCTGACATGTCAAAAGTGGTCTGCAATTCAGCTTTAAAATCTGCAATATTATCCTCATTTGACCCTGTGAGCAGTAAGTCATCTACATAAAGAATGATGACTAAAATATCCCCCCCATCCTTCTTGATGTAGAGGGTGCTCTCAGTTGGACTATTGTGCAGCCCCTTGCTGGTCAGAAAGGCATGAATTTTGGCATACCATGCACATGGGGCTTGTTTCAGCCCATACAAAGCTTTATTCAGCTTGCATACTTGATGTGCATTTCCTGAAATTTCAAAGCCCGGAGGTTGTTTGACATAAACCTCTTCCAACAAGTCTCCATTAAGGAAAGCTGTTTTGATGTCCAACTGATGAACATTCCATTCAAAATTTGCAGCCATGGCTATAACTGACCAGATAGTTGTCATTCTGGATGTAGGAGCAAAAGTCTCCTCATAGTCGATGCCCTTTTTTTGAGCATATCCTTTTGCAACCAGCCTTGACTTGTACCGATCAATGGCTTTCTTTTGACTTTGAAAACCCACCGTGTACCTATGGCATGTTTACCTAGTGGCAAATCGACAACTTCCCATGTCTGATTTTTCTGAATGGACTGCAATTCATCGTGCATGGCATTCATCCAATGCACATTATCCTATGCTTCTTCAAATGTCTCAGGCTCCTCCTCATCAAGAAGAGTACCTACATAAGCTTATTCAACTGAAAGAGCTCCCCCCCCATGCCTTACTGCACTCCGAGTTCTGCCAGGTAATGGAGCATCAATTTTACTCTCCCTGAGAGTTTGTAACAACCAATTTGGAACTATTTTTGCTGCATGTATATCTACAATTTCTTGCTGAACAACCTCTTCCACTGGTTGTGGAGGTGGTAAGACATCCTGTGGTTGAATCGGAGCATGTGGAGGTATCTAGAAATTTTGATTTGCATCAGATATATCAGCAGGGGAACCCAAGGCAATGGGTAGTAATCCCTCAAAGACATCATCGGAAGAAGTAGGCATATCAAATTCAGCTTGAGTGTGAGCTGAATTTTTTGAAAATATAACATCTCTACTGACAATAATCTTGCGTGTGACAGGATTGTAGAGACGGTAGCCCTTGCTCTCTGCACTGTACCCAACAAAAATGCATTTGATTGCCTTATCAGACAACTTATGCTGAAACTCAATGGGCAAATGAGCATATGCAAGGCATCCACCAAAAACACGAAAATGATCCACAGAAGGCTTTCTCCCTTGCCAAACTTCATAGGGAGTCTTGGTCTTCAAAGCTTTTGTGGGAGCCCGATTCAAAACATAATTGGCACACATGAGACCTTCAAGCCAAAATTTGTGAGGCAATCTTTTGCTTTTTAGCATGCATCTATCCATCTCCATAAGAGTATGATTTTTCCTCTTAGCTTTGCCATTTTGCTGAGGGGTTAGCCTCACTGTAAGCTGATGTGCAATGCCCTTGTTTTTAAAAAATGCATCAAAATCTACAGACAAATACTCCCCTCCTCTATCTGTGTGTAATGTATGTATCTTGAGTCCTGATTCATTTTCAACCATGGCTGCAAAGTGTTTGAAAACCATAAACACTTCTGATTTGCATTTCAGCCCATAAACCCAAGTGTAGTTGGAGTAGCCATCTATAAAAGTGACAAAGTAAAGATGACCACCCAATGATGGAGTCCTCATGGGAGCACAGACATCACTATGTATAAGCTATAATTTTCGAACAGCTTTTACTGATCCATCCTTCTTGAAAGGAAATCTGTGCATTTTACCAAGAATGCACCCTTCACAGGCATGTGGAGGAGGTGTTTCAAGAGGAGGCAATGCATTAACCATAGCATGTTTTTGAAGTGTCATCAAGCTGCCATAATGCATGTGTCCATATCTGGCATGCCATAACTCCGCATTCTGCATAGCAGCAGTAGGAGTGGAAACTGCAAGAGCATGTGCTGCTCTTTTCTCATACATGTCAAGCTGAAAAAGACCACGCAACAAAGTGCCAGACAATCTTAAGGCATAGTCATTCTCTCTGTCATGGACTGCACACTTGTCATCTTAAAAAATGACCTGAAATCCAGCTCTATTAAGAGTGGACATTGAAAGTAGATTTTTTGTGATACCAGGCACATACAAGACATTAGAAATTTTGAATCTTGAGCCATCAATGGCTGTAAGTTCAACTTCTCCTGTACCACAAACTGAATAGGAGGAGTTGTTGGCACATGTGACCTTTTTACCAATGGGAGGTGGATGCAGAGATGTGAAAAGACACTTCCTAGAAGTGATATGCTTTGAGGCACCGCTATCAAAATACCATGTATTTAGTGTCTCATTGACACTGAAAGCTGATGCATCCTTGGAAGAATCATAACTGCATGTCAAAAAAGCATAAGAGTCATCATTACAAGTGGCTGTAGTATCCGGATCAGCCAACTGAGAGTCTGAAATGCAAGACAAGAAGGCATAGTCGTGCTCCACAAAGTTGGTTGTAGCTTGCTCATTGTCAAATGCATGAGGAGCTGAATCTAAAACAGCAACCATAGCGGAGCTGTTTTTCTTTTCTTTTGCAAGCCTCTTCTTGCATTCTCCAATGTAGTGACCTAGCTTTTTGTAGTAATGACATATTCTCTTCTTCTTGGGCTTACCTGCATCACCCTTAGCCTTTTGAGAAGCTGTCCTAAACCACTCGAAGGCTGATTTGCTGATGTCTTTGCTTGTCCCTTTGCTTTAGGCTTGAATTTTGAAAGCATGGCATGTTCACCTACTCGTGAAGCCATGTTTTTCCTAGTCTGCACTTCCTGCAACAGAAGTCCTATCAACTCGTGAAAACTGAGAGGATTTGCACCCCCCCTCAATGACAAATTTAGCGAGGTATGAAAGCTGAGATAAGACTCAGGAAGAGAATTCAGAGTAGTGGTAATCATCTCTGAATCAGGAATGATCTCATCAATATTCAGCAATTGCTCTCGTAAATCTTGTAGCTTTGTGAGGTGCACTGACATGGAATCACCCTCTTCCATATGTGTATGAGACAATTCTCTTTTCAAAAAAGACACCCTGGCATCATTCCGAGCTGCATACATGCTCTCCAAAATATCCCATGCTGCCTTTGAGGTCTTACATGACCGGATATGCGGAATGATGAATCTTTTCACTAAAAGAGAAATACACGACAAAGCTAAAGCATCACGTGAATCCCATCTCTTTTGCTCTGGAGTGGTAGGTATAGCTGCACCAATAACTTGTCCTATAGCTGTACCCTGTGCACGACCTCTGCCTCCTCCTTGCTGGGGAGGGGTATTAGGTGCCACATTTGCTGGCCAGATCTCATCCCCATTTACATAATCCCACAAATTACGGGAAATCAGAATGTTGCGTACCATAAAACTCCAGAGGGAGTAGTTGGTACCATCGAGCTTATCCTCTTGTGAGAGACCACTGAACTGGAAATCATTCTGATTTTGATGGGCCATGTCTGAGAAAGAAAATACAGCAAATGCAAATCTAAATTCCCTTGCTAGGAATGGAGTGCACGATTCCCAAAAAATACAGCCAAACACTGGCTGAAAATGCAACTACTTAGGGCTACTTATCAACAACCCATGGTTAGTCAGGGATGTAATATACTTGCCTCCTTCAACACATGGGAATTTCTCAACATATACTCCACAACATAATGAATCTTGACTGCATTCCAATGGTACTTCTAGAAGTTTATTTGGCCTTTCATAGATAACTGTTAACCAATGCTTATGGTGTCCCATACCCCCATACCAACTTATGGCATCCCATACCACCATAAGCCATCCCTATGAGGGTGCTTAGGTTAGACTAAGTTAGTTTATGCCTCTACTTGGATGAAATATATGCTAGGTCTTCCACTTGAACTTTCAATACAAATTATTTCTTTCTTCTTATGTATAGAAGAGAAGGTGGATGAATTTTAAAAATAAGAGAGTTTTCTGAGTCATAAGGTAAACATGATCAAAGAGACAAATCATAACCAGTATCGTCGGGATGCCACAGGATGCTTTCCAAATGTCAAAATAGTTTTGAAGCATCAATGTATGCACTGGGTATGCACCCTTATATCCTAGCTCTTGAAGATCGATCCGTATATGTCACTATCAAAACATTGATCCTCACTAGATTGGATACCATCTTACCATTCTCAAAAGTCACATTATCATTGGAGCTCCCACCTAGGATGTGTTGCCGTAAATGATCAAGCTATACATTCATGTGATCAGATTACTTCATGATCTTGCATGGATAATTTGAGAATGGTAACATGTAAAACTGACTTTTGGTTAAAAGTTACTATTTCACAATACGAATTATTATGTTCTTTCAAAAAAGGCAAAGTCATGTTCTCTTTCCTCTAACCCTTTCATGCTACTTGCACTTGTGCACTCTTGTTGGCTCATGTAGAGGAATTGGTCTCTTGGTTAATTGTTGGAAAGTTTGGGGAACGGAGTGAGTTGGGATGGCTTGTAGAGGAATGATCTTTAATCTATTAACCACATACAAGAAAAACAAAAGTGAGGACACATGGTAGCTTGGAGGCAAAGAGCATGCCACATGTCCAAAATTTCAAGGATTGGATGTTCAATATTCCGAATTTGTGAGAGTTTCACTTCAAACTCGGACGTTTTGATGCCATTTTGAAGTTGAAACATTTGGCATTAGAAAGATTTAGATAAAGTTGGCCAAGTCGACCCTAGAGAACGATCCACAGGTGTTGTGAGAACAGTGCCAGACTTGCCCCAGTCCTAGGATCAGAGAGAGAGATCAGAGTTGAATAAGAGGGTGGAACCTATTTCAAGCGAATGGATCTCAAAGTGAGGATCAAATTCTTTAGATGGGAGTGCTTAACATTCTTCATATGGGACTTTGTAAAGCACGCAACAAAGGGTGGAAGCTACAAGGAGAGGGGTGAGCTATGTGATTGTCTACAAGAACAAGCCTTGTCTTGCTACAACTGTGCAAATGTTGTGAAACGAGTGCAACAGGGGTACCAAAGTGGATGCTCGCATTCATGTAGAATCTAGTGGTAAGTTGCCTTTTCACCATAGTTTCTTCTCAGGACAAAGAGAAGTAAGTTTAAACTATGTAGACTCTTTAATCCATGCGCTCGAAGATTTGCTAACATGTCTCAAGATACATTGTTGCTTCTACTCCCGTGGTATTCTACCTTTATGCTCTCAACCAAAACAATCGCCTTGCTAATCTTGACACCATGCAAGCTACAAACATATCCTTTTAGCCATTTTTGAAGTTCACATAAAGGGCTCCATGGCTAGTGTAGTTCACGTGAACGATCCTTTTAGCAATTTTTGCCGCAGGATGTCAAACTAGTTGAAACTTCTGGCAATTGTATGCTTTAGTGTTGTTATTCACTTCGTAATAATCATGAGCAAAGGAGATTGCAAGGCTAGCGGATAATTTTTTGAAGCTTTTTTGGCATTTCTTATAGCTTTAATGGCTTCCACACAACTTTTACCTCCATCACGATGATGAGGTAGATTTCACAGAGAGAGAGAGAGAGAGAGAGAGAGAGAGAGAGAGAGAGAGAGAGAGAGAGAGAGAGAGAGAGAGAGAGAGAGAGAGAGAGAGAGAGAGAGAGAAGGGGAGGGAGGGTGAGAGAGATAGGTAGCTGCTCCCCTCCACAATCGACTACCTCTTCGCTATAGATTTTTGAATTTTCTTGTGATCCTTCCTTGGAGCCTTGAGTCGAGTTTGAAATTTGAAGAATGCTAAAGCTTCTTGAGACTTGCCTACCATCATAATTCATATGGACCGTTCCTTCATGGTAGATTTGATTGGATGGAAGCAACTGAGACACAAAAGAAAGGTGTGTGAGAGGGAGCTTTCTGGCTACGTGCCACTTGGAATGGGAGAAAGATCTTTCTGTCATTGGCAATGCAATTATGTAATTGTTATTAGGCATTTGCAGCAGCAGCAAGTCGTGTCGTGGCTATCAAATTGATAGCTAGAGAAAGGGAGATAGAACAAAGAGATCCAAAGAGCGAGAGAATGAGTAGGGCTCGAAGCCTTTCCTGTGGCGTTCCAATTGCATGAACTTGCCGTTGGTCATATTCACAATGTTGGGGAACGTTGTAGTCGAGCTCTTATAGAGAGACATAAGTTACTAGAGTACACAGCTCCATGCAAAAACCACTCTTTGTTTTGCAAACATCTCTTCTTGTCCTCCTCGTGCTCTTGACAAAGGACGCAGGGTTGCACAAGAAAGATTATTAATCCAGCTTTGCAATTCAAGGAGTTGAGGAAGCTAAAATTGCAATTATTGCTACATCACATATAATGATAAAACGAGAAAGGGAAACTCGCATGTCTTGATTATGTGGGGGTTAAAGGCCACTGTACCTTAACCTCAGTTATGTACAATACTCAAACACATATATATATGGATGACATAGAAGATTAGGGTATTCTGCACCCACCAAAACTTGTGTGGCTCTCTCTTTTGGCTCTCCCTCTCTCTCACCTTCTTTCGTTCCGCTTCCGTTGTTGAGATCTCTCAAGTGGTATCAGAGCGCGGGTGTTTTAGCTGAGCCCAGGTGTGAGTGTGGAGCTCGAAGTCTACTAATGCAGATCTGTGGGAGGAAGGAGAAGCTCTGTTGGGTGACTTTACTTGCATCCCGATGTGCAAAGAGATTGCAGAAACCTTTGGAAAGTTCTCTGAGTAGTTTTGGAACAAAAAAGATGTTTTTTGATGATTACTCTATTCCTTTCGACGCGATTGAGAGTCTGGAATGACATGTAGAGGCAACCGTTGCCTGCCTTTGGTGTCCATTACACTTCGGGAGTTCAAAAACACCTTCATTCTTGAATTTGGCATCATTTTCTTGGATTTTCTGACTCACTATCTCTGCTTCAACGTTTTTCTGCCAGTGTGTTGGAACTCGAGTTTGAAGCAACCATTCACAGGTCTATCAGTTTTGGAGGATTAAGGAGTCCTAAAACTTCTATGATGCTCATCATTTGCACTCCGGTGGTGTTTAAAAACAGTTCTATTTGCAAAAACGTTTTTTGGTCCATGTGTTAGACCCGATGATTGGGACCACAATTTTTAAAATTGTCTATTCCAATTGCGTTTCAGAGGCCCAAAAACCCCTACCTACCAGCTCTTGCATGATTCCGTGGAGATTTGAGAAGTTTCGTCTCTCTGAGGCACCGAATCGTTTGTTTCTCTATCAAAAATCCATTCAAAGGTTCAAACCTTTGATTTTTGGATTATAGATCAATTGCAAGGGTTCACTCCCCGTTTTCCATTCATCGATTGGGATTTTGGAGTTCCAATAGAAGAGAGATATTTGCAGATTGTCTTGCTGGGCCCGATTATGCTGTGATGCCCATGTTGAGGAATCTCAGGTTCTATTTTCACTAGCGATCATTGCTGTGGGGCCATGATTTTTGGATATACCTTATGCAAATCACTCTGGTTGCAGTCTGCACTGTGTTTGCTCATTTGTGGTTTGCATTCGGTTGTAGTGGATGCTTTACAGGCCATTTGGATGCATTGCAATCCTTGTTGGATGCGCTCATAGGCCCAGATTGCCTTGTGGGATGCTTTATTGATGGACATATAGCAAACAGATGCTATTTTATGCTGAGGGAAAGCTTTGACACATTGTAGTTGATGCACTCATAGTGCTATGCTCTCTTAGATGAGACATTATTGATGCATATGCCCATGGACGGTGTTTATTCTTGAGACATTTGGCTCTTATTGGCATTGGATTTGCCATTGTTTTTTTCATTATAGGTTGACATTTTCTTTTGGGCCAGATTTGCTCATATGGATGCATAGTATATGCACATGACTCAAATGCATTTTGATGCTTTGAGCCTTGAGTTTTGGTGACACTATCCTTCATTAAGGCAAAAATATTTGGGTGCACTTGGTATTTGGTGTGATTTCTCTCTTGCAGGTACTAACATTTGGGATTTTGTTTCATTTGGATCATGGCATCCTCTTCCATGTTTGAAAAGGAGTTTTTCAGCATTAAAAAGTTTGATGGGACAAACTTTTCTTTATGGAAAGACCAAATAAGGGATGTGCTTATTTAAAATAAGAAGATTACACCTTTGGCAAGGATTGGAGCTAAGCCTACAGATATGTCTGAGGATGATTGGAATGAGTTGGAAGCATTAGCAAAGTCTACTTTTACACTTCATCTTATAGAGTCAGTCTATTTCACAGTAGTAAATGAGCAAACTATGGAAGATTTATTGAAGAAATTATGAGCCACTTATGAGAAGGAAAGTGCCTCTAATAAAATTTACCTCATGAAGAGGTTCTTTAAGCTGTAGATGAAGGAAGGGGTCTCCATTGCGTCTCACTTGAATGAATTCAATATTATTTTCCACCAGCTTCAAGCTCAAAAGATGAATTTGATGTGGAGACTAGTAATATTTTTCTTATGTCGACAGAAGTCTATGGAAGGCAACAAGCAGTATGTAGCCTTAAATGTGCAAAGGGGCTAATCAGAGTTTAGGGGGAAGTCCTAAGAAAGAGGGAAGTCTCGTAGCAATCTAGGGCATGGAACATGTGAGAACATGCGTGCCTCAGGATCTATGGAGCGCTCTAAGGTGGATGGAACCTATGTGAAAACATGATGAAGAGAGTGCTCATGACATGTACCTCAAGTCAATTAGGTTCCAAGATAGATTAGCTTGGACTCATAAATAGAATCTTGAGTGTGTGTGCATTTTTCTATTCAACAATACATGATAGGCTTCTTATATAGAGAGAGCCTTTAGAATAGTCAACAGTTGTGGGATCCTCTGATCCACATCTCTCCTTGTGGATGTCCTCAATCCACATCCTAAGGTGGCTACTTTATTTTTTTCCTATACCATACCTTAGCCTCTAATATGTGCTCATGGCACCATATCTCAACACCTCCCCTTGGTGCCATGATCTATTGGCTACCACAAGGTGGTCAGATGTGAATTACAAATCCATCACCTTCCCTTAGTGCATACATTGCTACTTAAGGTGGTCAAGTGTGGTTTTTACATGTTAATACCTCCTGTGAGTGCTTACATGGCTACTTGTAGGTGGTCAGGCTTGATTTACAAACGTGTGGGCTAAAGGTGGCAAGGATTTTGCTTCTCAATACTTGATGTCAATGTCGTTGTCTTCTTTGTTTGATGTAGCTTGATGCGTGATGCTTTGTTCTTCCATATGCCTTAATGCTTTATGTTTGGATGCCATGTTCTGTGCTATGGTCATCTCATGCACTTGTGCTTTCGGCATGCTTTTTGCTTCCATGCATTGCTTTAGCATTTGTTGCAAAGGTCTTACCATGAGCTTCGTTTTGCTTCAATGGCAGTGTCTAATTGCTAACAATAATTTTGACTTGACAGCACGTAGAGCTCGATAAGGCGATCACTTTTCCTTTTTAGAGAGTATGCAAATTCTTCCTGGATTGCAAGTTACGGCTTGTCGAAGTTTTATGAAGAAGAGGCCTTTGATGATGTGGTAGAGGGATTCATATGCTGCATGAAGGCCTGTGCTTGGGTGGCACATGGTGATGTGGCATATTTGCTAGTTGCCGATGAAGTCTATCGTAGATATCGCTTGTAGATGTGGATACTTGTCTGCATTAGCGCATGACTAAAGTTAATTCATAACACAAAGGCATTGTGTGCCAATAAGTGTTTGCAAGGCGATCGAGGTTGTTTTTTGTTTTTTTAAAACCCATGAGTCTTTCACTAGCTTTGCTTGTTTGAAGTCCCCGCACGCAATAACATCGATATCACCAAAAAAGTGTTCATGGTCTCTTTTCAAAGTGCGCATTCTAAGATTAGCAAAATTTAATGTTCGCCTACCGACCAAAGAGATCTCATAAAAAACAATAAGTTGTACTTGCGAATATAGGCTGATTAGAGTGTAATTTTTCTTTTGATAGAGACGTCAAGTTATTTGTATGTGTGGGCAAATGCAATGCTGAGTGAATTGTGTTGCTGTTAATGTTACACGCTGCTTTCCTGGTGTAGGCCAGCATCAAAACCTTTGGTAGATCATAGTCAATTTCGGAGAGAATACGATTATAATATCGTAGCAGGCCTTGCACCAGGATAAGTAACAAGTATGTTTTCCCTGCCCCCGTACCCCCAGTTAGAAACAAATGCACCTTTTCATGTGGATGTAAGTGTTTTCTTAGCATGACATCATCGAAGAGGTCACGCTGCTCTTTGTTTAATGTTCGTATTTTTTGAAAGTACTCATCGTTGGTCATGAGTATTTGTTTTTTGATGGGGATGGTGAAGTGGTCGTTCTTTGTGGGTTTTGATAGTGTAGGCATATCTAATAATATGTCATATAAGTCTTCTTTTTGTGGATGGTCTAGAAGAGGAGGGCTTTGGTTGTTATTAGTGGTGGCCTTGGAATTATCATGTATTCTATCCATGTCATTGTTTTCATAGTAGTTGTAATTGTATTTGTTCCTATTCTTGTGTATAATAGCCTCCCTCGTGTAATAGGCATCCCTCCAGCTCCCATCTTGATGTAGCTCTTGCTCCTCGTCTTCTCTCTGAATGGGTAGTATAGGAGAAGCTGCTCACGGTAGTAATTTTCAGGGTCCTTAAATTTGTTGAATCGTACAAACCTTAAAATTTTTGCCTTTCTTTGTTTCTTGCAAGTGTTGTTGTTATGGTTGTATTTAGTTGCGAATGTTGCTAGACAAACATCGTCCAAGTGATGCCTGTGAATGTACTTGTCGATAATTGTATGGCATGAAATATATGTTGAGTCATCGTGCAATGTGAGCAGTTTGTCTTTCCGCTTTAGAATGAATGCTCTTTTGCCTTTCTCATTTGTATTAATGGATTGGAAATCCTTGGTAGATCTATGTAAAGGCAATGATAAAGTGATGAATGCTGCAAGTTGTGCGCTCATCTGCTGAGCATGTAAAAAAGCATTGCCCATTTTTCTCAACCTTTCTTGTGTAGGGTTGTCATCTTGTATACGTGTCCTCAGTGTTTCACGCATTGACTTTGTGATTGTATTATCCATTTTCGTGATATAGGTACAATATGAGGAAGCAGTGTAAGGGTCCATTATGAATTGTATGTCCATGTTGGATTGCCACAAGTAGCTCATCTTTATGTTGAATGCATTTGTGAAAATGTCTTTTGGCTCGCGTTTGAGGAACAATGTTTTTTTGGTTATTAAAGCTCGTAATGATAGGATATAAGTTTGCAAGTCGATGTCCAAAAATTTTGAGCCACTAAAAGAATGAATTGTTGATAATTGGATCAGAATTACTCACTCCTTGTTTGACTCTAATGTAAACTTTTTTGAATTTTGTTCTTTCATTCTCTTCAAGCGGATTGAGTACCATCGTTTCATGTAGTGGTGGCCTTGGATAGTGAAATCTGATGTTATGTGCGTGTCTATGAAGGCAACAACCTCCTCATCAGTATTTGAATTATATTTTGGTGCATTTTGAACCCATACGATTCCATGTACGTGTTGGCTTCCCCTACTTTGGAATTCAATGACGAAGAAGTAATCAATAACTCCACCCTTCCCCTACTTTGGAATTCAGTGACGAAGAAGTAATCAATAACTCCACCAAGTATGGAACTATCTTTCATTAGTAGTGCAAGCATGTTTTGTAGTTTGTGGGTGTAGTATCGGGCACACAATGTAGGATTTTGTCGCACTAATCGCATGACATTCAACTGTTTTGGTACGAAAGAGGATGGGTTGGTTGTTATGATGTCTGCTGATTGCAGTGCAGCAACCAAGGGATCCCACATCCGTTCCGCACATGAAAAAGTGACGAAGAAGGAAGGTGGACCTCATTGGCACATCATAGCAAATGCTTCCTTGCGTAGTTTCTCTTTCTGATCGAGAGAAGTGCAGAGGTTCTCAAAATCTCTGTATCCTATTCATGATCTTAATACTTGCTCGATGTTGGTGTTGTTCTTGACATCTTTTGCCTATTCTCAACCGCACCCATATAGATTGCATCACCTGGTGGATCAAACTTTGATAGCTTTAAAGAAAAGGTTCAAAATGTTATGAGCGAATCTCATTGATTTGTGTGTTATTTTCCATTTTACTATGTTGAGATAGCTTAACCTTTTGTTGCCAATTGCTCATGGAGACCCAAAATATAGTGTTGGAAAATTCAACTCCTTGCTATGAGCGTCATTGAAAATACCTAGGGGCTTCTGGTTTTCTGAAGGAGCCACATAGAGAGCTTTTGTTTCAAAGTCGATGACTTTTGCCGCAGTAATCAGATTGTGTACTAATGTGTTAGTGTGCATCTCTTCTTCGTCAATTACAATCTCTTTGTCCATGGATTCGTCATTGGAAGAATGGATTTCTATGGGTCTTGCTATGAGCATGTCTTCATACCAATCATTTTTTATAGTGACGTTATTAGCTTTATATGACGGTGCATCTACTAGTATCTTGAGTGCTTTCATAATAGTGTATGGTCGGACCTTGCCAATTGCAAAACTTGACTTGTATTGCATTTTTCTTTTGATCCCAACAATTATTGTATGGTTATTGTCCAGGAAGCGAGGCAAGACGCATTGTATTTTCGATGAACGAACTTAGCTTTTTTAAGCTTTTGGAAGCTTTCCTGGAGCCAAAAGCATAGGCCAGCAGTCTTAAAACCCCCACCCTCCCTTGTCAAGATCCCCACACAGTCTATCTTCATTGTGAACTAGTAGAAAGGGATTCCAAGAAGATTTCTTGAACGCACAGCCTACTCCATCGCAGCCCTACTCTAATTCCTCCTCGCTTCTAGAACCATGCACCCTTCTCTTAGATTTCGCCAGTTTCTCTTGCTGCAACTCTTCTGCAATTTGCCATTTCTCTCACCCTCAGAGTCTGATCCCGCTTATTCTCAGTGCAAGGTCTATTTCTGCCGCATCTGCTCGCTGTCTTAGGCAGCAAATCTCAGCCTTTCCTCTCCCACCTGCTTCTTGGGACCCGCTGATGTGAATCACGCTTCGCAAGCTGAAGTCCAGGGTGTAGACCTATGGACCTTCAGGGCGGACATGACCACGGATTGTATGATGGTTTGGTCACGAAAGACGCATTCAAAGAATTCACAACCAATCTTTGATTCGGTCTCTTTGAATCATTCTCAGTTAGACATCGTTCTCCGAGAGAGTTTTTGGAAGGAATGATGGTATATTTAGGAGTCCCCAAGGAATCCAAGAGCCTAAGTACTGATAAGGTAAGAAGTTACCCCCCAGATACTGTGGTCCATTTCAAATTAAAAAGAAGAATTGGAGAACTGGAATTGCCGCCTAATGTAAGAGTGCATGTGATTGTGTTCTTCCAATCTATGTGCAAATCTTCTGGATAAACTTTAATGCATCAAACCTCGAATACCATGTGAGCCAATCCACTTGGGGATACTAAAAAGATTCAATTTCTTTTTAAGTTATAAATAAACTGAAACAACATTAATTGAATTCTTAATTAACATTCCCATAATCTCTCTCTCCACACACACAGTACTTTGATAGAGCAAGAAACTGAATTATTAACCCTGCATTGGTGATTATATTAATTAAATTATCAATTAACATTCCCACAATTGCTCTCTCTCTCTCTCTCTCTCTCTCTCTCTCTCAGAGCACAGTAGTTCAAGCGGCAGTAAATGTAGCAGGTACTTCCATCCCAAAGGCTGCCACAAACCATGAACCAGTAGCAGGCCATAGCTTCCCCAAGAACCCTCCTCTCATGAGGTCACTTCTTACCTAGCCTCTACAGCATAGCCTCAGCCATGGACAGTTTCATAGCTTCAGCATAGCCCTTTAGTGGGGACTCAGACGCATATGCCTCTGCACCTGCTTGCACTTCTGTATTTTGCTGTTCTGCTGATGCTGTGGGCTGCCAGACATGATGTGTCTACTACTGTCAGATCCTGTGCCTTCGCACTCTCTATTTTGCTGTTCTGTTGTTGCTGTGGGCTGCCAGCAAGGCAGCCATGCCTTGAGCTGCAGACGCCTGAGAGAGAGAGAGAGAGAGAGAGAGAGAAAGAGCTGTAGGCAACATGGTTAAACTTATTACCAAAATCATTTTTTGGAATCACTCCTCTGTACAACTTTACCAGGAGCTGACAGTAGCAAACACATCAGGTCTGATAGTTCGGTATGCTGTTGTATTGGGCTAGGTTGGGTCCTGGGCTGCTCAAGGTCCAACATGGTACCACAAAAGATGATGTGGCAAAGGGTTATGTAAGTGCACTCATAAAGGGAGACCATTGAGCCTCGTTCCAGGATCAGCCAGCACACAGCAGTTCCAGGAGCTCTAGCCCTCCCACCTGTAGCACTAGTAGCAATACAAGGAGCCTCAGCTGCTCCCACAGCAGCACCCGCAGTAGCTCCAAAGGGAACAGACCAGTAGCAGCTCTCAGTCCAGCAGCAGCACACACAATCCCCATAGCTCCTCCAGGCAGTAGGGACTCAAATGCATGCCCTCTTCAATGAGGGGACCAACAATTGCACAAAAGGAATAAAGAGAGTAGCATAACCAATGAGGGGACTAACAATTGCACAAAGGTTGGTGATTACCAGACCCCAACATAAGGAATAAAGATGGTAGCATAACCATGATGTCCACAGTTCTCCGCCTTCCTGCTCCCACCTTGCTGTGCCTCCATCCCACCCTGCTGCTCCCCGATTTGTGCGCCATTGCTTCACCAACATGCCTCCCCTTCAGCCCGCCATTGCGGATCCCTTCAGCCCACACTGCTTCGCCATCACACCTCCCCTACAGCCCGCCATTGCTGTGCCATCATGACTCCCCTTCAGCCCGCCATTGCGCCTCCAGAACCACCTCCAATCCCGCCCGTATCTGCTGCATGGTGGCCTCTTAGGCTGTGCCTAGGCCCCCGCCTTGGTTGCGCTGCTGCAAACAGCCCTTAGGAGCTGTTGTAGGCAGCACAACTCCTCAGGGCCTTCCAAAAACGCTGTCCTCGCTGTACCTGCAGGTCCCAGGATTCCAAGTTCATTCGGGAATTCCACCAGATCCTCCAGCTCCCCAGGCATCCTTGGGATAGTACCAATTTGCTGCAAGTCTATTAAAGGGCTCCCACGGAAGGCTGCAGGGATCTCCAGACTGTTTGCCAGTCTTTCATTGCCTCAGATGTAGGCTGGGTACTTGCAAGGAAGCTAGGAGGCTGGCTGCCTCACCATGTCAAGGTTTGATGATAGATGGGAGCCTCCTTCAGTCCCCCAATCCACCCTCGTAAAATTTTCTGCAAAGGCAAGAACAAAAGAGGGTGAGAGAACTCAGGAAGGATAATGGCAAAAAGCCCAAGAAGGATGAGAAGCAATTAAAACAATCCAAGATTGATGACATGAATAGACGCACCAATCAAAGTGGCATGCAGGTTGATAGTACTGCCACATAGAAGGCTACCAAAGCTTCAGCTTCAGCCTCGACATCAGTCCCAACATCACAATCATCAACACCCTCATCATCACTGAAAGCTTTTACACCGACCTGGGAGGGCACAGTATCACCACCCTCGGAGGTGATGGCATCAACGACTTCGACCTCGACCTCGACCACGACCTCATCTCCCGCTAGCACAGACTTGGCACTAGGCTCACCGCCGATGTCACCACTGTCAAGGTTGACCTATACAGGCCCACAGATACACCTCATCCTTCCTCTCACCCATGCCCTGCAGTCAGCCACCATTTCAGCCCACGCTGCAATTAGCCCACTGCTACTCCAGACATCCCCTCATCACGCCCACCTTACTCAGCTCACCCAGCCACCCCCCACCATTCCAGTCTCACTCCCAACCTTCATACCAGCCCCATTTCACATCCAGATTCCACGAGGACCTTACTCCCCTGAGCTGACCCACCCGATGCCTAGGAGTCCCTCTTGATGGAGAACATAGCATACGTGCACGAGAGATGGAGCTGACCTGGTTTGCACATGAGCAGGTCCGCTTCACCAAGGAGCAAGCCCGTATCAGCTAGCCTCATACAGGGGCTTAGGTAGGACGTCTTATAGCTCCAAAAGGAGGTGACCGCCTTAGGGACAGCTTCGAGTGGTATACCAACAGTACAAGCTCAGATAGCCACCATGCAGTCGGCTATCACGAAGACATCCAGATGGGTGGACGCGGCGAAACGAGAACCTACAAAGGCAACTGTTTCAGCCACTCTCTTGGAATGACAAGAGAGGGTCAATAAGGCTCTCACTATTAGAGTTCATGGGATTCCTCATACAAATGCCAGACCGATGGACGATGCGACCACCTTCATGGCTACCACCCTAGGGGTCCCAAAGCATGTGATTGAGGAGGCCTTGCATCTATGGGGAGACCCCGATCGAGAGAAACCCGTTGTCATACGCTTCCGTGAGACTCAGGTCCGGACTAGCAGACCAGTCTTACAGGGCCACCCATCGATATCCATGGATAAGGACCTATATGTTGAGGAGAGACGCATTTTGTCATACGCTTCCGCGAGACTCAGGCCCGACTAGCAGCACTACGCCGTAGATCAGTCTTACAGGCCACCCATCGACATCCATGGATGAGGAACTGACATCCCTATAGGTTGAGGAGAGAAGCATTTTGATACAACAGTGGGACATGGCCCACAAGGAGGGAAAGTGGGCAGTACTACGAGATGGGCAACTCCTCATCGGCCCCTATCGGACATCTACTCGTTCTCCCATAGGGGGGAAGGGTCTATGTCACGGGGACATGAATTCGGTAGAAGTGACTACTTTGGCTTTGGGGGACTAGCCTAGGAATTCCCAGAAGTCCCTAGTGATGGGTTCAAACCCTAGGTGCACCCACTAGGCCCAAGTGGGCCAAGGCAACGACAAGAGGGGTCTAAATGTTGGGCCCAAGGAAGGCTAAAGTGTGTCATTGGTGAGTGGGTTAGAGCCTTTAAGTGTGTCATTGGTGTAGTGGGTGGGGCAAATGTGCCACGTGGCACAAGCCCACTATTCCTTCTCTCCAACCCCCCTACATCAATTTTGGAGGCATTCTCTTCATTGTACGGCTGATTACAAGTATTCTCTCCCTCTCCTTCACGCATTTCGAGCTCCATAGCTGCTCCCTCTCTCTTGCACGCACTCCATACTGCTTTCTCTCTCCTTCACGCTTCCCAAGGTGGGGATTCCTTGCTGTACGGACTAGATTCCCTGCTGTATGGCCCTGCTGCATGCATCTTGAGGCCTTTCTTGCTGCTGCACCCATCCCGATACGGTTTTCCTCTGCTGTACGGACTGTACAGACCTTCTGGGCGCTCTTTTCAAGGCTTTTCTAACGGGCTGATCTCTCTCTTTGTGGCCGATTTCTCCCCTTGATCTCCTGCCCTGTAAACCTGCTGCCCCCTCAGCTTGGAACAGAGCTCGTTGAAGGCATCTTTGGAGCTGGTTCGAGTCCATTTGCTGCTGTTTTTCGAATCCATTGCGATTGAAGGTCACTTGTGCTTGCTGGGAGCTTGGACAGAGGATAGGTGCGAGGGTAGAGCTCGCCCCTCTTCCATGGACAGCGGGTACGGTCGTTCTAACCTTCCTTTTGACTTCATTTGTCTTGTTGTTGCTCTTTTGGTTGTTCGAAGTTTCTCCCTTGGCCAGTCAGGCTTGACAAACACCCAGTCACAGAGGGTGTGCTTAGATTGGTGCCAAAGGTTGGACACAGATAGTGGTGAATGCCTCAGCCTTGCCTTAGCAGATGGGTTCTAGTGTGCACTAGGGATTGGATGTAGTTTGAAGCCACGAATTGGCTTGGACAGTGGATTTGCCAGAGAAGCAGAGTGCAAGGGAGTGAGACCTTGTTGTAAAAGCAATTTTTAATTGTCAGAAGAATTAAATAAATACCAAAAGGGGCGGCAAAGCATTTGGGGCCAATCTGCGTCTCTTTCATTTGTTTTCTGAGCAGGGGCACTCTAGCCTCCCTTTCAGTGTTTCCAAAGTTGTTTCTAAGTGATGTTTGACTCATGAAAGTGGTTGGAAATGATGTAATGTGGTTGTAAATAGTGTGGGTACTAAGATGGTTACAGTTTACTGCCTTTAGTTTACTGAAGGCCGGTTTCAATCTATGAGATTCAGACCTTGTTCTGTACCATCTTGAACTACAATGGTACCGTATGTTCACAGCCAGGGAACTTTTTGGAGTCCTACACAGGACGAGACATAGTCTTCTATACAGTGACACATCAGAGCCCAGGGCGCCCACGACTGGATACACTTGGGAGACAGCATACAGAGACGAGGCGAGAGATACAGAGGGTGGGTGGTGGTACTTTACAAATCATCCCTCATCGAAGCGATCTCAGTGGAGAGGAGGGACACACATTCCAAATTCCTCTGGATTCGAACCCGATGCACGGCCAGTTAGGACCTTTTCATTGCAGTATCTACTTTCCACCTAAGACATCCCACTGTGCCAGAAATGTACGTGAGGAAGCCGAGACGTCATCATATGCAACCTCCATCCGGACATATAGACTTCTCGAGCCGAGGAGAAGTCCTCCTCGTTAGGGACTCAACACGAGGACAAGCACGCCTTAGGTACTGATTGTATCTTGCTACTAGGCATTGACATAGACGATGCAGGTATAATACGAGTCTGGCAGACAAACCCCCAATCACATCATATGGACATGTACTTTTGGATAAGGGTAGGATGCACGATCTTATCATTTACAATGGTCTTAGCCGATGGCCCTCCTCAAGTGGTCGCACCTGTTTCCCACATGGGCAAGGCTCCAGCATAGTTGACTACATCATAGGATCTCCTCCCTTCACATCATGCATCACTGACTTCTTTGTTTCACCGCCCCTCCAGGGTGCAATCACACCTACCTCTTCTTCAACATCTCTACCCCCCATCTAACAACACCGCCCACACCACTGATCACTCACACCACTTACCATGTCATACACTTTGACCATAATCTCTCACCCAAATATTATGCACGCCTATACATACTACTCACATACATTGATCACATACCACTACTAGAGGACTGCACCACTCTGATCACTTGTACTCCCCACGAGGCTACCCTCCACGCTTTCCCCTACACGGCCCACTCCACTTGCTCTCCGCCCCTTGGTTCTATACCCTACAATAGCTGGAACGATGGTGAGTGTCACCAAGTTGTAAGAACTCCTCTTATTTTACCATAGTCAAAGAGTTCTTCATTTGCTTTAATTATGGCCCAAGAGTTCTTTTAATTGGTCAAAACATTGACTTCGGTCAAAGACACTTGACTTTGATCAAGTAGCCTTGGCTTCCGACAGCGAGACAATCGGTTTCATTGGTATCAGAGCCCAGCCAATAGCCTTCTTTGACTGTGGCGATCCAAATGAGCAGCACACAAATTTGGGTAGATGGGAGACAAACCTAGTCTAGATTTTCAAATTCGGAGTAAACTTTGCAGTGACAGTTCCGCTGCTTTGAACCGGAAAGGAAGCCATGAAAATACATATGAATTCGCCGCCCCTTCTCATGCTTATGAACGACTGACATGGCTGAAACCGGCCTTCCGTTAACTACAGGGCAGAAAACTGTAACTATCTTAGCATTCGCACCATTTACAGCCACATTGCATCATTTTCAGCAACTTCCATTGGTTAAACATCAATTAGAATAACTTTGAAAGCACTGAAAGGGGAGGCTAGAGCGCCCCTGCTTAGAAAACAATGCAAGAGACGCAGATTGGCCCGGCTTCAACCTGCATCCAATCCTAGAGCACACTAGAACCCATCTGCTAGGGCAAGGCTAAGGAATTTCCCACTGTTTGTGTCCACTGCAAAGCTGTTTAGGCATTCCACAAGGCATCCAACTTGCTACGCAGGATTTGGCAGTCCCACAGGCCAATGTCCAGCCTCTCAAGGCGACATTGCATCAACACAGACATCCAAACTGCACATGTGACCTCAAAACAGGAGGAAAAATCCACACATTGCCCCTCTGGCACCAATCTAGGCACACCATGTGTAACTGGGTGCCTGTCCACAAACTGAAAGTGCAAGGGGGAACTTCAAACAACAAAAAGTAACAACAAGCTTCCAAAAATGACAAAATAGAAATCAAAGGAGGGTCAGAATGACCATACCTGCTGTCATTGGAAGAGGGGCGAGCTCTACCCTCGCACCTATCCCATGTCCAGGCCCCCAACAGTGCACAGTGCCCCTCAAACACGAGCAAATGAAGAAGGATTCACCTCCAGAGGGCAGCAGAACCACAAAGCCAAGACTAGCAGAAGAAATGAGCAGCTAGGAGAGTGAAAGAGAGAAGATTGCTCTGGAACCAGAGAAAGAGAAGGAGAGCAAGCGGATCACAGACAGGAGAGGAAAAGCGATCAGCCGGCAACTTGCCTTGGGGTGTGTGCAAGGAATCGTACGATCAATCGTACAGCAGACCCGTACAATCTGGAAATCCGTCTGTACAGATAGCAAAAGGTTGTACAACAGTAGCAAGTGCTTCGCACAACGTGCAATTATTGTCTCGAGATTCGTGCAACGTGAAAGCATCCATATAGTCTGCATTGAATCGTCCGTACAGCAGCAATGAAGGCAATCGGGATACGTGCAGCCTCGTTTTACGTGCCAGCCTCCTTGGAATGCGTGCACTTGATCACGGGAGGATTTCCGTACAGTGATCATGTAGAGCAAGTGACGGACCATTCTCCATAGTCCAAGGCTAGTAGAGAGAGAAAGTCAACATTGGAACCACATGCACCTTTGGGACTGCCACGTGGCTCATTAAAGCCCCTAACCCTCCTACCAATGACACACTTTGGGTTCCCTTGGGCCCAACTTTATGACCCTCTAAACCTTGCCTTGCCCTTAGCATTTGGGCCTAGTGGGTGCACCTTAAGGATTTTCAGTGTCCATGAGTTTATTTGAACAACAAAAAATCGTGTCCGCCTTGACACGGCTGTTTCTTCTAGCTAGTTTGGTCTAATTCTAACTAGAATCAACCCTTTTGTCACTTGTGCACGTTTGGGGGGGGGGGGGGGGGTGAGTATCTAAGTCTACGCCATCAGAGAGCAGACTAGTCCCGTCAGACAACCTTCAAGCGAAGACAAATCGCCATCGGACGGTTTAGCATGGCATTCGTCCAAAACTTTCAAATGTGCACCCAAGAGATAAAGCTTCCATGTGTTTATGGCATGTATTACAGCCAGTAACTCCTTCTCATAGATTTCCATATGCCTTTTGGCATCTCGTAGTCTCCACTGCATGACCATCCTGATGAAGAGCAGCCCCAACACATTCCCACATGCATCACAATCCATTTAAAAGGCTTGTACAGATTAGGGACTGCAAGAATTGGTTCTGTAGTCAGCTTTGCTTTGAGAGTATTAAATGTTGTCTTTTGTGGTGCACCCCATCTGAAGGCTGCATTCTTCTTGGTCAAATCATCAAGTGGAGCAGAAATATCGGTAAAATGCCTGATAAATCTTCGGTAATAAGAGCAAAGACCCAAAAAGCTGCATACTTCATGAATACTTTTAAGCTCGGCCCATTCTTGAATGGCTTGTATCTTAGCAGGATCCATCTGTATCTTATTCTTGGAAATGATATGCCCCAAATAATGGATCTCTTCTAGGAAAAACTCATTTCTTTTGCTATTTGCATAGAGATGATGATTACGCAACTCTTGAAAGACAATAGCAAGGTGTTTCATGTGCTCTTCCTCAGACTTCGAAAAGACTATAATGTTATCGAAGAAAGTACCTTTGAAGTGCCTATCAGGACGGAAGATATGATCCATCATTCTAATAAAAGGCACGGGCATTTGTCAAACCAAATGGCTTCACCAAGTACTCATATAGACCAAACGTATCTATATCAAGAATGTAAAAACATAACCAAGAGTTGATTACTTGCTATATGATTCTATATTTCAACATTGTATTGATATCAATGTTCTTAATTGTTAGATACATTAAATTTAAGACCAAAAAAATAAGGAGTTGGCACTCAAAATTCGAGATCAATATACATATATTATTAGGTTCTTTATAGTGAGCACTTTATGTGTGCATTTTCTTCTTCCATATATGATTAACATCACAATGTACTATTATTATTGAATATTTTCACAATTCCATTAATCAAAGTTTATCTCAAAGTGCTTTAAAATATTGTATTCTTATACACGTCACTTAGTTTCCAAAACTATATATACATTTAATAACCTGAGTTTGAAATAAGAAAGGTCGATTAAAAGTTACCTACATTAAATATCTCCATGTTTTTCATGCTTTACTTTGCACAAAAGTTCTTATGTTTTTATATCTATATCTCCCTAATGGCTTCGTTTATTCCTAAAATTTGTATCTCCCTAATGGCTTCGTTTTTTTCACTAAGGCCACTTGCAACGTAATGTTAATTTTCTGAAGAAGATTCTGGTAGGTTTGGGTAGTAGGCAGTGCACACTGCAATCTTATGCACATCCTATGGTTGTATGCGGACCTGATGATAGCCACCTTTTAGATCTATCCTACTGAATATTGAAGCTCCAGTTAGTTGATCCAACACATCATCTATACTAGGTATAAAAATTTTATTTTTCATGGTCATCTTATTTGGGACATAGTAATCCACGCACATCCAAAAAGAGCCATCTTTCTTTCGAACCAGGAGTACAGGTGAGCAAAAGGGAGAGGAGAAAAGATGAATTAGCCCTTTGAACAGCAGGTCCTGCACCTGAGACATAATCTCCTCTCTCTGTGTACTGATCCAATAAGGTGGTCTATTATGTGGCTCATTGCCTGGCATAGTTCTATCTTATGATCTTCTGGCCTCTCAAGAGGTAACTTAGCATCATTCATCTTAGCACGCATCTCTAAATCTTTTTCTTTAATGAAAACCATGTACGCTGATATAACAGGTTCCATTGCTCTACCAACAGAAGTCTCCCCTCTCTTCCTAGAACTACATCATCATGCTTGAGAGGTGAAATGAAAAGTCTTCTTGGTCTACATAACTCTCTACATACAAACGGAGCTTCCCAATCAAGCACAGGGTACCCATGAAACATTTGATCGCCATCTAGGGCCCTGCCCAACTCTTTAGTCTTGATACCCAGTCTAAGGGATAGGTCCTCTGATATAAAACTATTCGTAGCCCCTAGGTCAAATAGTATAAGTGCTTGCTTATCTTTGATTTCCCCAACGCAAGGAATAACTCTCTCTCCTCAGGGTTATTGACTCGTCCCAATATATCTGAGACTCCTCTAGCCATTGGTCTCGGTGATCCTTGTGGCTTCTTCTACTCCCTTAAGGACGTAGGCCTCTCAGGCATTGGGCAGCCACATGCCCCTCGTTTCCACGTTGAAAACATTTTCCCTCTTTGCAAAATATGGCAATCTACTCGGGGGTAAATTGGGATTTGCCCTTATAAACACTTGGCATCTGAGTGCCCCTTGGCTTTTGAGGTTGAACCTCAAACCTGGGTGGTGCAGGATTTTTCTTTTCTGCTGTCCCTGCTTGAAGTGACGGCAGAATTGTAGGGTCCTACATATGCATGAGACTAGCCACAGCGGCTGGGTGCATTATATCCTGTATGCCTCTTATGTGCTAGGTATTAGCCACAGCCTGTATCTTACGAGTCAGACCAGCCCTGTACTTCCCAAGCTGAGTCTTCTTAGAGACCTTCTTGAAAGGAACAATCTGCAAATAGGCATCCCGGTCTCTGAATTGCTTAGGCATAATTTGCTTGTAAAAGGCTATCTTGAAGCTCTTCCAGTCTTTTGGAGCTGAGCCATCTGTGGTATGTGCATGCACTGGCTGTCCCTGTCAGATGCAAACTTACCATGCGCAATTTGCAAGATTCCTAGAAAATTCTCTGTACCAAATGCTGCATCAAACTGCCTGATGAACTGCATAGCCTTTTTTGTGTGAGCATACTGCCAAAGTTTTCATGGCCCAAATCTTTAAGCACCATGGTATGCCAAAGTCCATTGTTAGTAACCGAGATCCCAAAATGGCCAGCCTATTCTGGAGAGCTTTATTTGACGATATAGGAACAAACTTGAATTTTTTCTTCTTCCTTCCATCCACAGACTGATGGTCAAAGTGTAGTCGCAAATTCAACTGTGCTAGACCTTTTAAAATGTTGTGTGGCTGATCAGAAATCAGACTAGGGAAAGTACCTTCTGCTTGTGGAGTTTGCATACAATAATACAGTTCATAGGTCCACAGGAAAAGCCCCATTTGAGGTCATATATGGAAAGGTGATTCTGCCACCAATCCTGAGGACCAAAGATGAGATATTGGCAGCCGACCAGTATGTCAGAGATATCCAGACAGCATTCAACCAAGTACAGACAGTAATAGAGAGTTATCGGCAGAAGCATAAGAAAGCTGCAGATAAGTATAGAAGACAGCTAGACCTCAAGCGAGGGGATTGGTTATTTTAAAAGTTTGAGAAAGCCAAGCTCCGTAAGCTTGAGGGCAAAGAGAGTGTGTATGCCAAGCTGTCTACCAGATATTATGGTCCTTTTTGGGTCACTGATGCATATAGATTGAAGTTGCCAAAGCAATGGAAGATTCACAATGCATTCCATGTGAGTCTTCTAAAGAAATATTAAGGGCCAAAGCCTACAGAACCTATATGGAAAGATCTACCAAAAATGGATAAGTTGGAGGAGATCCTTCAACCAGAGCAGATTGTATATCATACGACACGTAAGGGATCCCAGGACGAGGTATTTTACACGTACCTTGTCAAGTTTAGGAATTGTTTGGCATTGAATGCCAATTGGATGGATGAAGACATGTTGTCTGATTATCCACAAGTTTTGGATATTTACAGAGTGGCTTTTCAATTGAGGTCAACTGATTAGAAGCCGAGGGGATGTCACCAAGTTGTAAAAACTCCAAGTAAAATACAAAGTTGACCTCTTATTTGACCATAGTCAAAGAGTTCTTCATTTATCTTAATTATGGTCAAAGAGTTCTTTTAATTGGTCAAAGCATTGACTTCGGTCAAAGACACTTAACTATGGTCAAGTATAGGTGGCTTCGGTCAGAGAGACTTGGTTTACGCCAAAAAGGGTTGACTTTGCTCAACCAGAGTATTACAGAGCTAATTATGGCTAGAGAATTGACTTCGGTCAACAAGGCTTGGCTTCAGCTAAGGAGGGTTGACTCTAGCCAACCAAGATAGTCCAACCCCGATCTGAGAGATTTGGTTATAGTTAAGGAGCCTTGACTGTTGGTCAAATCCCTTAATTGTTACGGACTTGTGTTTCTGATATTTCTTGCTATTATGGAAATTATTTTATTTTAGTCAAGTGTGACTATGGCAAAGTATTCCATAGGAGCGCACCGGACGCGGCGGAGTTCCTAGTGGATCCTTTGTGGGGTTTAGTTAGGGACACCTAACTACTTGTGTTTGCCAGGCTAGATGGTTAGTATTGTGGGTGATTCCATGTTAATACTAATGTCGCTAGTGTTACTGGCGTTATTGCAATTGGTCACAAGGTGTGTATTTTGATGTCTGTATATCAAGCATACAATTGTGTTGGGATTACCTGGTGTGATGATTCATCAATTGATTGTAACACAATTGGCGGCTTGAGTACAAATGATGAGTTGGATAACAAGAAACAGAGATGGTGAAGGTGATTTGGATTTATCAAAGTATCGAATGATTGCCACAAGCCATGCCCCATATTGTGAAGTGATGAATATTAAGCCGTGGGCTAATTTATTTTATTAATTATGGATGAGGGCATATTAAGCCTTGTCATATTTTAAGCTCGTGGTTTTGGTAAATCATAAATTATGATCATGTTTAATTTTGATTTTCATAACAAAGGTATCAAAGGCTGGCTACACTCTAGCCTGACTGTGGGAGACAAGCGACATGATTTTCTCCAATCTGATGATACACTCGTTTGAGAATGTTCTTTCTGATTATTTCAACTACTTGATCGCTAGGTTTTGAGTTTGTATGCAAAAGTTACCAAAGATGCTTCAAAAATCGACGCTATAATTGTGATTGACGAAAACAGCCCACGTTGGCTTGTTCAAAGAGTATATGCCGGTTCTTTTGAGTGGCTGGATCACTATATTTTGACTTGAGGTAAGAAATTTATGATTGTTTCTTTTCACTGCCTATTGGCAACGAATTGGTAGAAGCAGTCTTTGGATAGAAAGATGAATAGCCATGATCAGAGATGACTTAATCTTAGGGCATGAGGGCAGAAAGAGTACTTATGAGCCCTGAAGTACTCATAAGAGATAAGAAAGAAGTACTTAGGGCTCAAAGAGTACTTACTCTCATAGAAGTACTCATAAGAGATAAGAAAGAGATGACTTATGAGTACTTATGAGCTCACGATTCAGTTTCAGAGCAGAGTCATCCATTTGTGGCCTTGGCGAAAGCACTTCAGTTCTACTTCCCCTGGACCGCGACAGGTCTCCTTTTGGATCCTTTTCCCTGGACTTCCTGATGAGGTCAGCTCTTGTCGTAGAGTTGTGGAGCATATGGCTAGTGTGGCAGGTACAGTCATCCCTTCAGGTGCTAGACTTTCCTATGCTCAGTCACTTACTGGTACATGTGTTACGAGGGTTAGACTCATTTCAGATTTCCCCCCTCCTCGACCTTTGCCTTCTTTGATTTCGTACTCCACTGGAGATGGGGTCCAGATGCAACAGAGGGTTTTGTACGAGGGTCTTCATGATCAGTGTCTTTTCTGTCGGAAGAGAGGTCACTTTATTAGGGATTGCCCCAATCGTCGGCATCGATCAGAGACTCCGGATACATCTCATCCTCCGAGTGACCCAAAACCTACAGCTCAGCCTCTAGGGGTCTCTAAGCCTGCTTCGACTCATTTAGCAGAGCGAGGAGAGATTCCTCTGGGGGAGCCTCCAGTGAACTCAGAGGACTTGGAGGTGCCAGCGGAACAGATTTCATGGAGAGGTCGGAGGAGACGGAGACAGAGGGAGAGTCAGCAGTGCGAGCAGCCTCCAGGGTCTCTGAGCCTGCTTCGACTCATTCAGCAGAGCGAGAGGAGACTTTTTTGGGGGAGCCTCTAGTGAACTCAGAGGACTCGGAGGTGCCTCCAGCGGTACAGTTTTCACGGAGAGCTCGGAGGAGACGGAGACAAAGGGAGAGTCAGCAATACGAGCAGCCCCAGGTACGAGCTCACAGTTGGCAGAGAGTTGAGACATATGTGCAGGAAACCTCGGAAAGGGGAGATACAGAGGACCATTCGCAGACAGGTCTTAACACTGTGCAAGAGATGGTAGCTCAGGGAGTTGACACATGTGCAGGGGACCCCGGAAAGGGGAGATGCAGAGGACCATCCGTAGGCAAGGCCTTACACTATGCAGGAGACAGTAGCTCAGGATTTGATGACTCTTGACACTTCTACCCCGGAGGTTCATATATTGGTTTCTGAGACAGTTATCCAGCAGGAGACTGCTCAGGCTGCGGACACGGTGATGGATGCCTCTTCACAGTAGTCCAGTGAGAGAGAGGTATTTCACGACACAGATCAGAGTCAGAGCCCGTCCTAGGATCTCATGCGCCTGTATGAGGTTCCCTCGAGACCTCTTTCTCTTCCCTGTCGCGCAGTACCTTCTTTTGTTGCTATGCGGAGCGTCCTCTCAGACACCCCTCCCAGTACAGCCTCGTCCTCGCAGCTTTTCACTCCTGCTCTATCCAGATCTTTTGCGAGTGCGGTCACAGATTTCGCTCAGTACCCAAACAAGCGTGAGGGTTGGGAGATCCTAGCAGATGAGATTGAGCGAGATTTTCAGTCACCCATGCGTACAGGCACCTCGTCGTAGATTCTTCCTCTCCCTCTCACCTATTCCAGGTGTAGAGTTAGGACGGCTCAGCCTTTTTCAGCTCTTCTGACTCCTAGACCTGACCCCACGATGGTTGACAGAGATCTGCCCGTTGAGTTTTGGTCCTTTTTGGCTCGAGGGGTTTCCACACACTCCCTCACTAGATTGGAACTTCTCCCGGTATTTTGTCGACGGTCAGAGGAGGTAGAGGAGTACTTGGGATCTGTTACTCTATCCAGAGAGGGGCACATTCTTCGTTTCTCCGCAAGCAGCTTTCGTTCTTGGGGGAGCGAAAGCTGGTCAGCTGAGCTACTTGACAGCGAGATTGATAGACAGCTTTTGAGCATGACTCAGTTTTCATCGGTTCACCGTATTGTCGGCTCGCAGATTCATTCTTGCCCTAGGACTCTTCGACCTGGCTTCGGTGGCAGGGCCTTTCTGTTTCTATTCTTTGAGGTTCAAGGAGACTTTGATTTGCCTAGGAGTGCTGGTTGGTTTGACTTTCAGCTCCTCAGTTCGCGCCAGAGTATTATTCCCTTGGATGGAGCCATTTTACATGAGTTGGGGCAAATTTGGAGCTTGATCAGAGACCGACCTTGGATTGCAACGTCAGAGAGAGCCATTTGTGCCGCTGCCACTGGCATCCCCTCACTTCCATCCGATGTCTAGGCTGTCCATCATTTCTTGGAATGTGAGAGGACTGAACGGCCGCAGATTTATTTCAGATGCAGATGGTCGTAGATCGAGAGTTCCTAGATTGCAGTTGCTTAGGGACTCCCTTCGTTTTATTTCCTCAAGGTTCCCTCCAGACATTGTGCTTATCCAGGAGCATAAGCTCTCCCAGGACAGGATTGACAGATGCAGATCCTTACTCAGAGGACAGAGCCGGACATATTGGAGCCCAGCGGATGGTACGAGGGGAGGAGTCTGCATTTCAGTTTCAGCAAGGTGGGCCCTAGAGATCACCCAAGAGGGTTACACTAGTGGAGAGCACGGCATGCTATGTTATTCTTCAGATTGAGAGCATAGCAATTGGTGTTCTCAATTTGTACGCTCCCACGGATCCAGCCTGCAGACGTGCATTTTGGAGACAGCTCAGAGAGTCCCTTCCTCAGGCAGACACCTGGATTGTTGGAGGAGATTTCAACATGGTTGAATTCTTTGAAGACAAGTCGGGCCAGACAGAGGGTGGACTTTCCGATAGGAAGAGAGTGGAGTGGGATAGTTTTGTTTTGCATGCTGGACTTCATGATGCAGCTCAATTGGACGACTTTCGGCACTTGGCTGATAGTCTTCAGTTCTCTTGGTCTGGGGTTTTCCATGGCTCTCTCTCTTTGGCTAGGCTTGACAGGTTTTATATTGGCCATTGGGGCCAAGCCAGAGGAGTACAGATTGGGATCCGCCCGGGTTATGTTTTATCTGACCATGCTCCAGTCCTATTACAGATTCTCGCTCTACTGGAGTACGGCTAGACTCTCTTTGGCCGGAAGAGCGCTGGTAACTCAACCAGGTTCTACTAGCGACTATGTGGTATGTTGGCGTCATGTTGGTGCTTTCATGCTGACTCGATTCGTAAGGTGAGGAGATTGCTTCGGAACTTTCTGTGGAGTGGTGGTGATGGTTCTGAGGACACTAGGGCCAGAGTTTCATGGGATACTATCACTTTACCTTTCTCGCAGGGAGGACTTGGGGTTCTTGATCCGGAGATGCAAAGCAGAGCCCTTTTAGTCAAACTTCTTGTTAGAGGTTTGACTCCAGGAGATCAGCCGTGGAAGCAGTTCCTACTGCATGGGATTCACCAGTGCACCCCCAGAGCAGCAAGTCAGTGGGGAGGTAGAGTCGGTTGGATCTTCCTGACGGACCAACATTCTCAGCCTTCCTCACCACTTGTGAAAAGGCTTGTTCAGATATGGGATCATTTTCGACAGCACCTCATCAGGGCAGTTCCCTCCTCCAGAGAGGAAATTGCCCGACAGCCACTTTACCATAACCCCCTAGTTCGGTACCAGGGATCTTCCCTTGGTACAGAACTTAGGACTCCCTTGGCCAGATGGCATGCTCAAGGGGTGGTGACAATCGGAGATTGGTTCAGGGAAGGTGTGGAGATGTCAGAGGAGGTGATCAGAGATAGACATGGGCCACTTGGACAGATTGATGCCACCAGATTACTGATCATGAGAGCTATTCCTCAGGAGTGGAGGGATGTACTTACAGATCCAACCTATGTTGATCCCATTTCTACTTGGTCAGGTTGTTTTAGTGAGGCTGGGCTACGTATTGGAGTTCGCTTAGGACCGGCACCACCGTTTATTTATTTTGAGACGGACTCCTCTCACAGATTGTATCCCACTCAGCCCCTGGATCGTCGGGAGCTTCTTTGGCAGAGGGTCAAGGTCATTGGTTGCCTGGGTAAGGAATGGGCCACAGATCCTTCCAGGTTGACCATTGCAGAGGATATTAGATGGAGACTTTGGATTTTTCAGGGTCGACCTCTTGCGGAGCTTGACTAGGACCCAGGTGAGTGGGCATGGCCTGCTCCGGTGGCAGGCGTTCGTCCTCTTTCTTTCTTTCAGTACTCGACGAGGGTGGGTTACAGGCTTCCGCAGAGAGACTCTCATCACATTCCATCTGCCTCCCAGCATTGGCACGCACAGGGACTTACTGCAGAGCTCTTGCTGAGCTACTGGACTCACTTTTGGGGCATCAGTAGAGCCAGGAAAGTCTCCTACTTTCTTTGGCTCACTATACATAGGGGCATACCTGTGGGTACTTGGCTCCAGTAGATGGGTAGACCCTCCTTGTGTATGCGTTGTCAGCTTGCAGAGGAATCTAGCAAGCATTGTTTATGGAGTTGCACCAGCTCTAGAGTGGTATGGACAGGTATCTTCAGGTTGTTCTCATATGTTACATCTGAGTCCTTTCTGATGACGTGGGGCGCTGCTCTTTGGGGGAGAGGATCTGGAGCCTTTACTCTTTTTGAGTCAGAGCCAGGAGACCTCGGTTTCTTCATGCAGTGTCGCCAGAGACGGGGTCCCACGGAGGCCAGCATCATGGAGCCGTAGGATTTACTTTTGGTACCGGTTCCAGCACAGGATTCCATGCCTACTTCAGCTGCAGGGTCAGCCTGGGAGGTGATTTCCAGCATTACCCTATGGCGGATATGGTGTTCGCGATGTTCTTTTGTCCTTGGGGACCATTTATGCACAGAGGCTGACACTCTCGCTTCCATTTGGGCAGAGATTATCTTCACTCTCAAGAGTCAATGGGAGCGGTGTACAGGCACCTCTTTGGCAGCTCGTGGGAGACTTATATCCTTCATGAGGACATGGGACTGCTCTTTATTTTTTCACTTGACCCCTTTTGGGATGTCGTGGCATTTTAGACCACCTCCATGGCTTTTTTGCCACATTGTTGAGGCTAGGGATAGAGTACTTTCTCTCCCACCTGTTGTATGATTTGTTTTGAATGGAATATATCACTCTTTAATTTAAAAAAAAAGATTCATGTTCATATAGAATGAATGATATTTGAAGTAATAGTAGCATAAGAATCGAAGTCGTATGAAAATCACAACATGGATGTTGCTCTCCTAAGCGAAAGACCATGACTATTTAATTTGGAAGAAAAAAATAGGACTAAATCAAGAATCGAGAGCTGCGGATGAGACAAGGACAAATAGATGCACTATATGCATGTTATTGCTTCGACAACAATCGGCAATTTCACTTGTTAGCTTAGTAGGCACAATCAAGCATACAAGCATTGTGACGAGACGACCAAGGCATCTCTAGATACATCTTTTATCTTTCTTCTTTCTTTTTCCTTAATTGCTTTTCTTAATTTGCACATAATGAGGTTACTATGAAAGAGCGGCTCTACAAGGAATCTCTTTTGAACCACAATGTTATCAGACCGACGATTGAACAGGAAGCAAAAGAAAGTTGATTGGGGCTCAACCAAGCAAGCAAAGATTTGGAAGGACAAAGGAGATACATATCTATTCCCATATTTTCATTTTCTTACTCTCATAGAAGTACTCATAAGAGATAAGAAAGAATTGTATGGCGACGGAAGGAAATAATTGTTTCTGAAGAAGAGTGATAGATCATATTAAAATATCATACAAATGAGAATAAAATATGATAGCCTATATAGGATCTAGGATAATCTAGGTGAGCTAAGAGTTTTTAATGATTAAATAAGCATGATTATGCACATTGATAAGGACGAGAAGACGTATATCATGTGGTATGTATGAATAAGAAATACAATGCTTGTATCGTTGAGTAGATTCCAATCCTAGCTTAATTGTAGATAACAAAATTATTATTGTGTGATACATATGGTATGCTTTGATAAAGTGTTTTTCTAAAGTGAACTGAATTAGAGAAAATTAAGGAGAAGAAAAAGCATATGATACTTTTACTAAGCAAGAGGGAAGGCATGACTGTTTGCTGTTTGCCAAGCTTTTTGCTCTGGTAATTTCTTTACGAGATTGCTTTTATAAATAATGAAAAATAGTTGGTGTGTCAGATAATATCTTCTATGTATTTTCTGGCAGCTGAAGAAAATACATATTGACGTGTGATTAGACAATGACATACGTATATCCTTTTGCTGATCACAGAATAGAATATGTCAGTTATTGCTACTCACATCATAAGGAAAAGAAATTATGCTTTGTATTTGTTATATATCATACTAGTATGGGATGGTATAGATATTGAGGAATATGACAAATATAATGCTTGGACCTGTATCAAGTCCCCATCCAATAGTGGGATCTCCCTTTTGAAAAGATCAGATGACCTTGTCCATCATGTCTGTGAGGAAAGGTCGTCTCGTACGACCTATCAGTCTTGTGAAATCCGATGTGCCTCATGTGTCGCCAAATGGCCTCATGTGTCGCCAAATGGCCTCGGGGGATTCACAAGAGGAAACTTATGATATCATGTGAGTGTACAATAGGGGGTTTTTTTTTAATGAGGCATAAGCTTATACATTAGGGGTGGGGGGCCTTTTATTTTTTCCCAATATTGAATTTAAGTTAGGGGGGCCATGCCATATTTAAGAGGGGGGGACATAGTATAGGCTACCTTGGATAACTAGTCCAAACAAGTTTGGTTTTGTGTATGGTTTTAAATAGTCATAGGGAAAGTAATCTAAATTTTCTTATTGTGTGATCTAAATGCTTGAGAAAGAATGTAGATTTAAGGAAAGGGGGGACATAATAGAATTTTGGTGGTATCTTATAAGCTTAAATAGGGGTGTTTTATCATCCTACATGGATCTTAAATAGGGGGTTTTCTTGAAGTTCATGCACGCAGGTGACGTCCCCCTTTCATGAAGAGTGAATCCCTCGGGCAAATGGCCCAGGGCTTGCTCATGTGTGAGGTGAGCTCTCATCTCTCTGCACTCGTCATCGAGCCAAGAGTTTTAAGGCACCTTTCCGGCTAGGACATGTGCGGATCGAGTCGTGGGGAAAGATCTAGTAGCAGTGTCACGTACCACTAAGACAAGGGTATCCGAGGCATGGGCAACGTCTACATCATCTGCAAGTGAACTTAGAAGCTCACAGGCCAAGTGACTCATATAAACGGGATCAAGGGTGCCATCCAATTGGATCTGGACATGGGCGGATATGGGAGGGGCTCTTCATATAGATGGCATAATAGCCGAGATGCTAAAATCCCGGTATGAATTATTAGCGCCAAGGGGGAGAGGAGGCACAATAAAGTTGTGTATCCGCGATGCAAGGGCTATGGAACCCATCAGATACTCCACTGTGCTTGTCCCTCTAGCCCGCCAAATGATGGCCATCTTTGGAGGCCATTATGTATGATCAAGTCATGGACATCCCCCAACTCACATACATGTCGCCCATACCCTGTCACCTGTAGGTGCATCTTCTAAGCTCCTCACTATCACAAGCTCTGCTGGATCTAGCTCTGATACCATGAGGGAATCAGATGCAAAATCTAGCAGGCCCACTTGTCTATCTCGAGTACGCATTGAAATCACCAAGGAGGAGGATGTCCCCTTGCCTAGAGAACATCATATATGGACTGTGTCCCTCTGTAGTGACCTCATGCGCGTAGATTGATGTATCTGGAGGAAAATAACATGCCGCCATGAAGATCAGCCGTGCATCCAATAGTTGGACACGTATCCACATATGTCGTGCATGCTCCTCTCTCTATATCACCGATATAAGTGGTGTTAAATGTGATCTGAAGGGAATTGCTACTCCTCCCGAGCCCCGTATCCTGTTGTCTCTCCTATACGCTGACTCCTCATCTCTCTCCTATATGCTAACTACCAGGTGTCATGTCACTGTGGACAGCTCCCTCTCAGGGCTCTCATGTGTCTCAATGTAGAAAATCATGTCTCTGTAGGTGTAGGTTTGTGAGAAACCCCCTTGGTCAGACCAGCCATCTTTAGCATGTTCTATGCTCTCATCTCACCGTCATATGTTACCCCTCTTCCCTTTCACCCCTATCTGCCCTCTCTCGGATTATCACTTTGTCGTCTCTTTAGGCTGCTCATTTCCCTTCCTGTCTTGCTGCTATTACCCTTACGATCCCCTCCCTCCTATGCTCTTTGTTGTAGGTGTGTGAGATGATCATCTAAGAAAATCTTTGTGCCCTTCAATGCAATCCTCATGCTCCTGAGAGTGGATCTATATATGGCTGTCTGTAGTTTCAATACCATGGGCCTTGTCGGTGAATCTGCCTTACCCACTCTCCAAGCTGCTTCACAAGTAAGATTGACCACCATCTTGGCAAATAAGGCTTCAGCATCTACCATGGGCATATTACCTACTGTTAGGCCTCTACCCAGCACATTCAATGCTTTGCTTCTCCGCCTCTTTTCTTCCTCCAAAGTTTCAGACATGAGCTCCTTTTTGGGTGCTACTATGCCTTTTTTTACCACTTCTTTCCATGCAAGAATGCTTGCCTTCCCTTTCATGATTTGCTACCTTTCATGATTTGCTACCTAAACTCAACACGTTTTCCTCGCATGGTTGCTTGCAAATCTGCTGAGCTTCTCATTCTCAAATTTCAGCTCACCAATGATCTTGCATCCCCCTTCCGGTGTCCCCTTAGTGTCTTTGAGCTGCTGTATTTCAATAGACATGGCTTGCAGTTTGTCTTTGAGGCAAACCCTTCCTACTTCCCATGCTATTTTTTCCTTTTCCCATCCCTCTCTTTGGCCTTATTTCCCCTCCATTCCTCTTGCATCTTAACTCCCTGCTTCTTCACTTCACATAAAACCTTGTCTACTTGTGCTTTTTCAGCTAGCAAGGTCACATTCGTCCCTTCTAGATTTTCTATTTTTTCAATCAAAACCAAGCAGGTTTTATTGAAGTGGGTGATGACATCAGAGCTGCCCTTAGGTGGCATCCCTACCTCTACGCATCCTCGTGTAGGCGTTGTGCAAAACAAATGAGTTGAAAAACCCCTCTTTTTTCAGAACAAACTCTTAGTGTACCTTGTTCTCACATGTTTTGACAATTTTCTTGCTGCACCTTGGTATATCTTTGAAATTTGACCTGGCTTTTGGAGCTACTAAGTCGTTTTGCAGGTCCTTGTTGATCCAGAAGGCAGCAGCAGGTGAGAAACTCGAAATTCTTGGTTTCTTGATTTTCTTGGTTGTCGATTGAGCCTTTCTTTGCAGGCACAGTTGGTGTTGAAGCTGCTGCAGCAGCTTCTAGGGCATGGGAGACGTCCGGGTAGCATGGCGCTGCACATGCTGCTGTAGCTGCTGTTACAGCCTCTGAATGAGGCTTGGCGGCCTACAGCAGCCCTTGTAGGGGCTAGAGGTGGTCGCGGACAGCAAGGGCCCCCAAGAAGAGGCTTGGCACACAGGCGGCACAAGCAGCAGCCCTCCGGCACACAGTCGCAGCAAGGAGAAAAGCCACGATTGGGCTTTTGGAAGGCGCAACAGCAAGAACTGCCACAACAAAGGTTGGGGGGGAAGAGGGGAGGGGGGGGGGGGCGGGGGGAGAGAGAGAGAGAGAGAATGCAGAAACTAAGGGGGAATCAGAGATCTAGTTGTGCAAGACCGGGGAACATCAAGCGAGAAATAAACCCGATGGAGAAGCACGGAATGCATGGACAAATATATGTGTATCATTAGAACCCCATGAAGAGAGTTGTGTCTCATAGGCCTCGCAGGTATGAGACAATGTACAATAAAAAAGGTAACTCATACAAGCCGCTATGGACTGAAAGCAAAGGGCTCACTAAGATCAGGTTGAAGATTCTAAGATAGACAGTGGACCCAAGGATACTTCCAACGAACGATATGGAAGTGGATCAGCAAGAAAGGGTTCCAAAGCCACACCCCTCCTAAAAGAGATAGTGATACCATCCCCAGATCTCATGATAGATTGGGCAGGTACACAGGAAATGTTCCTTTGTCTCCACCTCCTCTAGCATGCTCTCTGGGTGTGCCTAGAGCTTTCCCTACCTCGATGCTTAGCTGATGGGATGAGACCCACATCTATCCAATGGCAATCCTCAATGCACGTGAAACTCCTCTGTCCTCTAGGTACTGGGGTCTGATGATCACTCCATCCTCTGATACTGTCAAAAAGTGGTTGTGGCAGAACTAGATCTTGGTGGGGAACTCCTGGTCGCCCCCCAAGTCCGTAGCTAAAAGAGCTGGAGTAGATCCAACCGTATGATACATTTCGTAGAGAGAGAGAGAGAAAGAAAGACAAAGGTCATATTTTTTTTCCTGTATTGATGTCCTAGAAAAATTGGGTTGATTTTAGTCTTATCCTAAACATGCAGATATAACAACAGCATTTTGAAGTTAAAAAGTATTATATCCTTAAAAATGCCTAGTGGATTTCTATCCAATCCCGCTTCACTTCCACCAGTAAGCGAGCAGACTGAACATACGTTATGTAGCAAATGCACCTTAAAACAGTGGCGTATGGGTTCAATGTTTAAATTTGGCATGACCATACCATTTTTCCCTTTTACTCATGCATACAACTTACTACTGCTCTTGAACCCTCCCTGGTGGACTCCCATGAGTGTGCAATGGGTCTGCCCCATTCTACACAACATTCTAGTATATCATATATATTCATACTTGGGCAACCCCATGAAATGAGCAATGTCAAAGTCGGAAAAACTTACTAATAGTAATATTCCAGTTTCTCCGCTCTTACTCCTTTTTTGACATGCATTGGAAGAATTTAAATTGCATATAACTAAAACTGTTTGGTACGCAGATCTTGTTATTTTATTCCATGCTAGACAATTTAGTGTACAACTAATTCAAGCCAACTCTGGGAACCTGTAAGTAGTGGAATATGATTTCAGCATGGAAATCCATAAGAACCATTTTAGATCACTACCAAATAAGAATGCACCACAACCTGAGATTTTCTTGGGAGACAATTTTACATAGGATACACAAAAGACTGGGCAGGCTGCAGGCCTATGTGCGAAGTGAAGCCCTTGGAACAGCTGGCAATCCAAATTCGTCTGCAGCCTGTATACAAAACACAGCTTTAAAACATCACCTTGGTTCATTAACAAGCAGGAAAAGCTCTTTTCAATGCTCATTTTAGAGCATCTGCTACAAGCTTACCTTGCCTCCTGGGACCTCCCCCTGCCCTTCTCTCTCTCTCTCTGTCTCTCTCTCTCTCTCTCTCTCTCTCTCTCGTGTGCACATGTCCCATGCATGTGTGTATGGTTGTGGCACCTGCCAAGTGACTCACAAGATGAATATGCAGTACTACGGGCATATATTTCTCATCAGATGCACACCTGAGCCTGTGGAGCTGTTGTCTGCCCAGATGGTGCAGGAGGTAGATTAAACTCTGTATCTAATTCAGGTTCCTTGTCTGGTTGAAGGTATGCAGGCACTCCACTGGATTCTGTCTCTGTACCCATATCTGCCTCTAGTGCATCTAATTCTGGCAAAAGAAACAAAACAGGACAATAAATGTGAGTAAAATAAAATTCAGATTTACAGCTCTGTCAAAAGTGTTCAACATTTATATCACCTCCCAACAGCTCATCTTCATCAATGTCATCTGGAACACTATAACTCCGCCCCAATGACTCTTGTATTTCTGTGCTCATATCCATGAGATCCATCATGTCATCCTGCATTTTCTGTTAACCACAACCAGACTGCCATCAGACTCTCTCTGTCTCTCTGTCTCTCTGTCTCTCTGTCTCTCTCATCAGATGGATGTAAGGAGCTACTATCGTTTTGATACGGTTTCCAGTCCCAGGGATCCTGTAGGAGCTCGAGCGGGCTTTCATACAATCATATCATCTCTCTCTTATCAGCTTGCAGGTTGTTAGTTTTCCAATAGAAAACTCAGATTGCTTACATCAACATCATCAATCTTCAATGTCTTCAAGGTCCCCTTCAAATCCTTGTTCGCTGCTTTCATAGCAGCCATCTGTAAAAGAGTTAGCAGCTTTAAATTAGAACCCACATCATCTTTATAAACCAGCCTGCTGTCTATTTGGAATAGGCAAATGGGGTGTGAACTTTGAAGATCACAATGAACGATGATGAAATAATGCTTACAGTCTGTTGCGCATCCTTGATTCCCTCTGTCGCAAATGCAACCTGATCAAGATTGAAAGTCTGATTGTACAGCATGTCCCTTTGGCCTTCATACCTGACAGATTGATGAAAGCATCACCATAGTTCACTTCTGTGCTTACATAGAACAATGCATTCAGCACTTGATTTAGGTCATATAGCCCATGCAAAAAATGACTAGACCCATGGAGAAGTCACAACAGGAATTTAATCACCCACATCCTTTTCTGCTTCAAAATGCGCATGGCGCGAGATTTTAAAGCCTCTTGAGCAGGCCCTGGTCTAGTCCTTTTCAATTGTTCTCTGTACTTGACAAGCTCAGCATCAAGTTTTTTAATCTTCTCATCAACACTGTCTCCTCGTTTATTTATCTACGACAAGCCAATCAAAAGTTAATTATGGCACTGAACAAAAACCTGATGTGAATTGAGTATATCAATGCACATACTACACAAACAGAGTCGAATTGCATAGAGTACAGCAAAGTTCCTGAGTGCATTTCAAAGAGAATAGAGGAGTTCCTGAAATAGATTTTTGCACTGCCAGGAAATGCTGCATAGAGTAAGAAATATTAGGATCAATGATTTTAAGAAAGCTGTTGAAAGCTGTTTCAGTATTAGTTATATCAGATCTTCAAAAACCACATTGTGGCTGTTGATGCATGTGAACTTTAGTTGGAGCTGTACATTTTTATCGAGGGACATGCTATAGTGAGAACTCAATGATGTAGATTGAAATTATGATGGGCATTCATAGCAGACATCCATGCACTTAAAAGCTGGCATCATCACTTGCTTGGACCAGTTTCTCTGTTCAAACCAATCATCAAAGAGTACATTACTTGTAACATTACTAGACAATCAAATTCTAGTAAAGCTAGATCCCTTTCTCTAAATGGCTCTAGAGTGCTCACATTAGTAAATCTGCGCACTAGAGCTCTAGATATAGGCTAACAAGGTTAGGGCATTATTATACTACCGCATGGTATCACCCCACACAAATGTGCTTTTATGTTGGATGCCGCGTCTTAAATAGAATTATCCCATAATCATAGTGCTTATTGTCCAAGTCCAGGACTATAGAAAGACACCTCTCTCTCTCTCTCTCTCTCTCTCTCTCTCTCTCTCTCACCCCCCCCCCCCCCCTGCTTGGAGCACTACCACCATTGTACCAATACACAAAGCAGGGGACCCCATGGACACCGGGAACTACCACCCTCTTATGATTGGCCACACTTTGGCCAAGATTTATAGATCGGTACTAGAGAGATCCATGGCCACACAGAGGCTCATGGGCAGTGGGCTCTAGGGCAGGCAGGATTTCAAAGACAGCACTCCACCCTAGACCACATCTTCACCCTGCAATCTATCATTGAGAAGGCGAGCTCGAGACGCCAGAAAGTCTATGCCTAACTTTCGAAAGGCCATCAACACTGCCGTTCCACTGTCCCGCCTGATCAAGAGGTTACAGGAGATGGAGGACCAGAGTTCCCTACCAAGATCTGATTCTATCTCTTGAGAGTATCAGAGGATGGACTCATCATCAGACCCCAATACAGGAATCTCACATGCACTGAGGATTACCATTGGACAGATGTGGGTCTCGTCCCATGAGCTGAGGATATAGGCAGGGAGAGTTGCAGGTATACCCAAAGAGCAACGGATCTGCAGGTTATGCACATTGGGGGAGGTCGAGACAAAGGAGAATTTTCTATGTATCTGCCTAGCCTACAATGAGATCTGAGGATGATAGCACTGCCTCTTTCAGGAGGGGCACATCTTTCGTCCACTCTCACAATTGATCCACTTCCATGACCAGGTCTGCATAGGGCTCAATCTGATTGATATGCGACGACACAAAGAGACGCTATTGCAACAGATCAAAGAATAGCTGACCACGCCACAAGATATTGAGGCAGACCGAGCACAAGACATGCCATAGATTTTTATGCAATTGGGTCAGCTCCAGGACATAGTCGGATGGAGGAGGAGCTCGCTGATATGAGGGCAACATGGATTAGCAGAGAGAGCCGACACAACACTACCAAGCGAGGACGCAAAAACCACACACAACACGGAGAGTGATCAGAGCACACACGATCAAGGCCTGGCCTATCTCAGCTCTCCTCAAAGGGGACCACCAAAGACGAGGCGTCACTCTTGACATAGCCCATTGGATCCAGAGATCGAGGAGACCACGTCCTCCAATACAACACGAGATAGCTCGACAGACGTAGATCCTAAATATTCTCACAGCCCATGGGAGAGCCACCACGGTGCCAAGTTTCGGCTTTTGAGTCTCAGCTTTCGGTTTGTATTTGAGTTTTGTTTGAGCTCTTTAGCCCTTTAGCTTAGCATAGCACTCAACAAGGGCCCTAGTGCGCCCTTTGCTTCAGCCCTTCAAGGCTTGTATGAGTTATTTTTGTGTACTTTTGTCCTATAGGCCCGTGAGGCCTCCCGAGGATGTTGATCTCTCTCTCTCTCTCAGCAACCTCAACCAACAAGACTCGATATGGTACAGTGGCAGCCATGACACCCTCTCGGTATGCAGAATCGACCCATTATTGGGTCAACCCATTATTGGCACCATGACCAAACAAAATTTATTTACAGCAATGGGTAAGAGAGTTGATGATTCAACTTGATAGCTAGATTTCAGGTCCTCGAAGGACCTGGGAAGCAGGCAGTAATTGATGAGGTTGCCCAGTCTTATAAGGCCTCTCCCCCTACCCCTCAACTAATAGTTAAAGACCTGGTTCATGCTGAAGTACAAACAATTAAGAAGGAAGTGACCATGGAGGTTGATACAAAGCTGATATTCAAGAAGAGATCAGGGAACATGAAGCTAGATGTGAGAATGCACTGAAGATTAGAATATGGGGGATCCCTAAAGACTGGTACAAAGAAGAGAACTCTTTTAGTGAGACTTTAGCACATGTCAAGGCAGCCATGCCCGCCATTGAATGGAAGGTTGACGGTGAGGGTGAGGGGTGATGATGGACATGCTATTATTACGCTTAGCTCACAGGATTTACGGATGAAACTTCTCCAACAATCTGAAAGGGACCAACGTATGGATAGCCAAGGAATTCACACAAGCCCAATTGAAGAATAAGGCAACAGAATTATCCAGGTCAAGGCTGCTAGGAAAGAAGGAAAATGGGAAGTATACTAGGAGGGTATAGCACTCATCAAGGAGTTTAAATGAAAGCGAAAAGACTCTTAGTCTTAAACTGATGTATGGCCAATTATGATTTCAGTAAATGACAGTTTCACTCTCCGTGGGAGTTGCTATGAGCCCTCTCTAATCAGATGTACTAGATGGGCTTTTTGCTGTCCCATAGACCTGTTGGTCTCCCGTGGACATTAATAGATTCTCTCTCTCTCTCTCTCTCTCTCTCTCTCTCCGTATACAGCCATTGTGGCCTTATCGACACCTACCCCCTATGCAAAGGCATACCAGAGATGAAGGATCATCTTAGACCTGCAACAAGAAATCAAAGAGCTCAAGCTTCAGCTAGCAGCCCTTGGAAAAAAGTGCAAGCTATGGAAAGTAGTTGAAAGCAGGAAATCATTGCAGAGGTCACAAATGTAATGCAGCACCAATCCTTGTCTACACGGTTAAGGATATGATCATCGATCAAGTGAGCTCAATCAGGTAAGAAATGGTTGCTAATGCCAGCGAAAAAGTCAATAAAGCGGACCTTTATATGGAAGTAAAAGAGTAGGAAACCAGAGCACACAATAAGATGATCTTACGCAAGATAGATGCCTTGGGGATGAGGAGGGATACACGGAAGACAAAATCACATGCCTCACAAAGGAAATACCACCGGTTGAATGGAATGAAAATTATCTAAACAGTATCACACTCAAAGGGAATACAGGTGCAGGTTTACTTCAGAGAGAGGGCAGCGAGAGATAAAATTCTCAGACAAACACACAAGATGAGGATGAGAAGCTCACTTCAACCCAGCTCAAACAAAGGACACTGAACTCGCTAAGTGAAGGAAGCACGTAAAGCAGGTAAATGGGCGGTCTATTTGGATGGGCGAGCATTGATTAGGGATTTCAAATCATAGTTACCAAGGAATGGTGTTCTGGAACGCCGTTCCAGGAAGCAGGCCGGAACCGGAACTGCCCCGGAACGTCCCCCCCCAAAAAAAAAAAAAAAGCTCTTTGAAAATTTCAAATGAGTATTTTAGAGCTTATATACAAAGTTTAAAGCTGTTAAATGTAAATTTCTTTCATTTTCTAACATAGTTTTATGTCACATGATGATGTGTAGTGTATGACGTGGTGCTCCGATTCTCATTCCCCCGTTCCCCCTTCCCGGAACGTTCCCGTTCCAACACCCGAATTTCCGGAATGTTCATGTTCCCTAGTAACTATGTTTCAAATCCAAACCCAAAAACTCTCAACCTTAAACTGATAGTATTCAGGCCATTTTAAGATAGTATTAGAGCATAGCTATGCTTATAATAACTCAAGAGGAGCTGCGTTATGCACTCCACCGACTCTCTGGTTATCCAGATGTAGTAAGTCAAATTTTGGTGTTTGCATTATGTCTCATAGGCCCGTGAGGCCTCCTGAAGACCTCTCTCTCTCTCTCTCTCTCTCCGCCCGTGCCTCCCGTCTAGCTCCTCGCGTACAGCAGCGCATCAGAAAAGGGCGGCATCCAGGGCCAGGTCGCAGAGGCAGCGTCTGTACAGCAGCAGCTCGGCTCGCAGCTTTGGTCGCGCAGGAGGGGGTCAGTCTCTTTTCGCAGGTCGTCTGCCAATGAGAGAGGCACAAGAACAGCCTATCTTCAGCCCCCAGACTGAGCTGATCCCCAGGTTCAGTCTGGGGTGTTAGAGACAGCAAAAGGGCCCCCAGCTATTCACAGGCCACTATGGAGCTCCCAAAGCCCCTATCAGTAAACCCTCGTACTCCGACATCGCAGAAACACCCAGCCCATACACATTGCATTACAAGCGGATGATCAGCTCAGACCCACAGGAGCAGATATACTTTCTACAGCAGGAAGTACGGGAGCTCAGATTTGTGGTTGCAGCTCTCAGGAAGAAAGTAAAGGAGATGGAGAACAATGGCAAGCAAGAAATCATACAAGAAGTACTACAGATACATAGGGACGCAGCACCTGCACCACACTTGGTAACCAAAGTACAAGACATGGTTACCAATCAGGTCAAGTCGATCAAAGAGAAAATCTCAGCAACAATGGACAATAAAATTATCAATATTGAAGTATATAGAGAGGTACAAGAGCAGGAAAAAAGGGCTTTAATGCTCAATGTCTACGCATTGGAGGACTACCTGAAGGTTGTATATACCTAAATGAATCTGGGAACATTCCCAAACTCATCCTGTAAAAACACAACATAGTGCAGTTTCAATCTCACGATAGTCACTCATAAGATTGAAAACCATATAGAGGCTGAACGCAAGAAGAAGTGTGTGGGAAGGGATGATGAGAGGATTGGGATATTGATAATATTGATCTTAATAGGTGCCTAGTGTTAAGATAAGTGGTAGTTTAGGTCATCGTAATGAGTTCTAAGTTTAGGTTTTTGTCTCTTTGTGAGGGTCTTAAGTGACTTTGACACTTTGTGTGGATTAATTTTTTGGCCTTACATGAAGGGTAGTGAATTATTTTGTCTTTTAGCTTGTATGACACCACCTTAAATAAAAGCATCTGATATTATTTAAATGAGGGACTCTGCCAGGGATGAACATTATGCCATTGATCAGAGGGCCAGGCTAAGTATTCATCTCAGGATGTGAGGTTCAGACCTGCTGTTCCTGTTTATTCATTTGTTTGCTTGGCTTGAGCATTTGTAGAGGTCCATGAGATATCAAATTAATAAACAGGAACAGCAGAGGTCGCATGATAATATTCCAACTGTCTGTCCTGAGTCACGATACTGGAGTGGACATCAAAAAGGAGTTTTAGATGAGGCCGCAGTGAGGTGGAGTCAAATGATCCAGGTCAGTCCATGGTTTGGGAGGTTTCTCAGGAAAGGGTGAGACTCTTTGCAACTCACGGATCTAATGCATTGGACACGATGTGAGGAGATCATTATCTTTTCCCCAATATGTGCAAACCCTGGCTCACTTTTTGGGTCAGATGTTGGAGTTCGTGAAAGATTTCAGAAAGACTTCAAGACTCACAACGATTGAGGATTTACTAAGCGTTAGTTTCAAGGTTGTCGAGTGAACAGTTTTATGTCAACGGTATGATCTCTGTCAACAGGGCGCGTATATTGGAAGTCGTATCTGTTTATTAAAGGAATTGATGAAAGGACTAAGAACAACAGATTTATTCATTGTTGCTGAGGTATCTGCAGCAAGGCCTAAATCCCGTAAATATGCAGTTGGCAGAAAGGTTGGCCCTAAGTACAGTTCTAAAGAGACGTGGTTGGGTTGGGGATTTCCTCAAAGGATCACACACCATTATATTTCTCTAAAGCCTATGCTATAATATTCTAAAGAAACAATCCCTCGAGGAAAGGAGAAATCTGCCCGACTGCTTCCACGATACCAATATCAGGGATGCAGGGAGGCTACAGTTCCCACCAACCCCAATCTGACTGAAAAACTCTAACGCAATATCACTCCCAAGTCTAATATTGATCGGAGCTAAAATTGATAAACGGGATGCGATTGCTCGAGCATGGCCAACCAAAGCCTATCTTACCCGTTCATTGGCTTCTTCGACAGTAGGAGGGGGCGCTTTCTCTTTCCTCACTCCAAACACTCTTTTCATTGTCACCCGCACGCCAAAAAGCCCCGGAATCAGTTGACGAGATCTGCAAGGGTGAAGAGAACCTTCAGACGTGACAGCGAATTCGTGAAAACCAAATCGATAGAGGGAATTGAAAGCGCGAGAGGTACCAGAAGAATGGTTGTCCGGGCAACTCACACAAACAGTTGACAAAATAGCCGTAGAAGCTTCCTTCCTTCCTTCCTTTTTCCCAAAAGATTACCTTCCCAAACACGCATTAAGTTGGGAGTGCTTTCTTTGTTGTTGCCACTTGGCAACTCCTAATCAAGTGGCATTATGGATGACTTCAAGCAACCTATATTTAGAGTGGCGTACAACTCGTTTGTACTTGGGTGGTCTAATTGCGCCCGTCCGTGAAAATCGTTTGATGTGGGTCTTGTTGACCGTTGTTAAACGCATAGCTAGGGTCAGTTTTAGGTCATCATTTTTTAGGGCGTTTGATTAGGAAATAGTCTTTGGACTCATTAGGAGGTTTTGATTGTGTTTCTGCTTTTGGTGTCTGGTGGCTCGACGGGCGTGGCAAGGACGACGATGCAGGATCGGGGGCATGGTGATGCAGGAAGACGATCCGCTGAGCTTCGTGATGGAGCACCATGCGTCTTGCCAGCTATTCTTGGAGAGGGCGGCCATTCTTGGCTTGCAGCTCTCCACAATATCGCAGATTGATGGAGGGGAGGATCGTGTCAGAGGCAGATCTGTATCTGCTCTGGCACGAGGTAGTTTTGCATATAAAAGGAGAGCTTGCTTGTGTCTTTGCATGTTCGATTAGTTTGGGATGGTTGTTTATGCATTGTGCAAGTCACGCTGTGAAGACGTTGATACCGAGATGGTGGATTCTGAAGGTCTTCAAGCTTCTTGCAGTTTTCGTTTTGCATGCATGCGAGCTTGCAAAGTGGGTGTTTGTTAGTTTACGCCTCTATTAGTTCGTGTCATGACTCTGTCTGCGTGGTGAGATCGTCAGGTTGTAGGTGTTGGGTGTGCTGGAGCACTGTAGTGCATACGTCCTACGTCTGTTGGTAAGTGCTATGGGGGTTGAGGTTTCCTGCGTATCGTCTATGGAACGTCTTGCGTCTGTTGGTTAGGTGCGACGGGCATTGAGGTTTCCTGTGTATCTCTCTGTGGAATTCGGCGGATTATTCATATGGGTTATGAAGAGAGCGTGGAGTATAAGTGCATGGATTTTATGAAGAGGAGAATTTTGTGACAGAGGTGAGATGGGGAAATTCGATTGACCTTGGCTGAGTAGAGTGCGATTGCATGCATTTTGTAGATAGATGAAGAGGAAAGGATAGGGAAAATGCAGAGTTCTTTGTTTCACGATACGTCTTTTCTGACAGAGGTGCGATAGGGAAATTAGATTGATGTTTGTTGAGTATTTGAGAGGATAGATCGGAAGTGCATGGATTTTTCAAATAGATTAAGAGAAGAGGATAGGGGAGATGGTTGTTTGTAGTTCCGTGCATAAGGGTGAGGGAAATCAACTATCTTTAGCCACCCTAGCTGTGACCGTCATAAAGTTGGGTGCTTCTTACAAGCAACGTGACGAGCTCATTGTGGGAGATGGAGACCTGCCAGAGGATCTTATAATAGTAAGAACTCTGCGCTATGTTTCAATATCTCAAGTGCCGTCAATATTCTCCTCTACTTTTTCTCTTTATTCCGATTCACCAATTTTGCATCTTGCATGCAACTTACCTTCTGGAGCAACCGTCGTGCTGACTTTCTCAAAATTGCCAACAAATTTAAGGTTTTTGGAGGATCGCAGTTCATTTTGCACAATGTTGGTTGCAAAAAGAATACCCAACCTCTTGTATTGAATATGTTGGATATGACTGTAATTGTACCTATGAAATATTCATCACTTGGAGCCTACCTATCACATGTGTTCAGTGCACACATTCAACATATCAGCTATGGGAACCGGGTTCTGATGTACTTGAGAACCTTGCTGCTGAAGTATTTTCATGCTTGAACTTACACATGAATATTAATAGAATCATTTGAATGTTTGGTAGGTGATCGGGACTTTGGTAGTGACGGGTGTCAATTCAACATTGTACGAAAGTGCTTGTGGCATATGCAGGGGAAGCAAAATATCTAGAGATGCAGACAATGTGTTTTGCCTCTCTTGTGATAAACCGTGCTCTTTAATCAAAATCCCCAAGGTGAAGGCCCTCATAACAACAGTCGAGGGTGGAACAATTGACGTTGTTCTCAAAGATGCAATTGTTAATAAGGTTCTGAAGCTTCCTCGTCCATTCATAGATCTGCTCCATGGAAATATTTCCTTGTTGAAATCATACCTTTTTGCCAAGAAGGTTGAAGGACGCTTTTTGACAAACACGTTTGGTTGTGTCACCCGGTTTATTTCTCCTATTGTGGAGGAGACAAAGTAGTTTGTCCAGCTGGCATAAGCAGAAGTCCCTTGAGAGAAGCGTTTAGAAAGAAACGCTTTGTATATACTCTCTGTTTGGTAATAAAGGCTTCTGCACAGTGTTTGGTTTCCTAGTTGGGGTTGTAATCTCTCCTTTGCTGAAGATATAAACTAAGATCTATGTTTTGTAATAAAACTTCTGTTGATTTTATGTCTGAGCAATCAAGAATTTCTAACAAATACCTCTATGTTCTATGAAAGTTTTATTTCCTCTTAGAAGATTTTCACTAAGTTTTTCACATAAGAATTATTTGCATTAGTTGTTTCCATTGTGTTGTTCCTTCAACTCAAGCATGGAATCCATAATAGGGAGATGACGTCCAGCTATCAACACAGACTTCTTGGAAGAATTTCCAACAATCAAGTGTATTTTATTATGTATTTCCTATTCCCTTTGCTACAATATTTCCACAAACACCTTCAAATCATCAATTTGTAAAAGACTAAAGGAATTGATGGCAGTTGAAGAAAGGAGCTTCATTGAATGGAAAGAAAGCTTTGACATTGCAACATTTCAAAGTATATGTCCAATAGTCACTGATTTTAAGAGTTATATTCAGCACATCGAGATGAGCCATCTTGAGTCCTTTGCATTGTTTGCTCTAGTCGATACATATGCATTTAGATTGGAAATATATATTGAGAATGATGAAAGAATGTGCATATTGCACAAGCATAATAGCTGCAATGGTACGAATCTCACCATGCGTTTTTTGATTCTACGGCCAAGTATGATTGTTTGTCCTTGTACACTTGTTGAACATAACAATAAGAGAAAGTGTTGGACTACAAACATGGAGAATTACTTGCAAGAGATCGTGTGGCAACATGGATACAACAAATCAACTACTATTAGAGAACTAATGCAGAAAGAAAACCCTTCATATAACATTTCAATTTCCAGCATCAGGAGGAAGGTCGTGCAGTTGAAGAAAGCCAAAGATGCTATAAATGGAAGAGGAAGTGAAGAGTTGGTCTGTTCAAATAGAGATACCTCTCCCCAAATAATTGCCACTCAGTCCAAGGCAAAAAAACGAATCTCTATTGATGAGGATATAAGTAGCACAAAGTTTAAGGAAATGTTTGGCGCTTGCTCCAAGCAAGTAAGAAAATATTTAAAAAACATCAAGGATGTACCATCACACAAATGCTTCTCGTGTGAGAGAATGTTCTTCAAAAAACAAAGTGTGCATCTTAACAAAACAACATTTGAATGGGCCGAAAGCAAAAGACCAACCACAAACATCGAATTCAAGGAAAAACACCAAAGGATATGCCATGAATGCAACAAAGCAATCAAAGGAAACCTCATTCCCAAATGTTTTGTGCCTACAAACATATCATTAAATATGCCATTGTTTCCTGTATGCATACTAAATGATGTCAAAGAGCAATTGGTGGCGCCCAGGCTTGCTTTTGGACAAATCAGAGAAATGACTTTCAACAGCTAGCTAGGATTATTCTATCCTTGTGCAATTGGAAGAGGAGAAAGCAAGAAGCTTGCCAAGTGCTCCAACATGACATCTACACCTAAATCACTGCACTCCCAAAATGGCAAGCAAGGTAGCTGCTTGTCGTGCTACACCAACCTTTTGTTGTCCAAGCTACCTACTTGTCTTTTCCTAGATTCCTAGCGAATTCCTCTTTCAACCGTCCTCACCACGAGGTGTTCTTGCATTACATTTAGGATCCTCTCTCCAATCATGACGAAATCACATCCCTAGCTAACAAAATCACAAACTCTTGCGAACCTTTAGCAAACTGTGAATTGGCTCAATACCTAGAGGAAGATCCATCCACACCTCTTTCTAGAGACATTCGCACCAAGAGCTGGCTCTGATACCAATTGACATAATCTCTCAGACTCTTCCTGGAACTCGGACCTGCAAACAAACACAAAGAAACAACCATAGAAACAACAAAGATGGGTATATGCTAGCTTACCACCCAACCATGACATCTGCAAGAATGAGACTCGAGAATTGGGACATCCCCTCCGAGCCACGTGCACATCTCCCAACTAGATCCCAACCAGCTTGGCATCCCATACCACTGTGGTGCCCAAGGGCCTTGGATCTCCATTGGGTCTTGGGCTACACTACGAAGCAGGTGCGAGTCTGCAACACAATCCAAGATATAAGCTTGCTCTGGCTTGCCTACTGAAAACCGAACTCCTGGGCTCCTCATATAGGCTCAAGCCCAATTCAATTAAAGATAGAGGAAACCCTAATTCCAATCCTAATCCATCGATGCACTTGCAACTCAACTTGAGAACCGCCTGCCTAGCCCCAAGCCTTCCCAGTCTTTCTGAGCTAGTCGTCCTGTGTGCCTAAAGCACGCATCAAATATGGTCCATGCACATGACAACAAGTATTGCTCTTTGACAGGACTATGCTGATGTCAACCGACTGGCCCTGCTACAGGTTGATGTGGTCTTTGTCAGCCAACTATCATAGCCTTGTTTGAGACTACCATGACTTGAAGCATGGCAATCGAGTACTATTGTTGTCTTGCTTGTTGTAAGCCATGTGGCAACCTCTAAAGGACTTGCCTGCTTCTATTGACCTGCATAGACACATCTATTGACTTGATCAGCTCTTTTGCTGCCCACATCTTTGTCAAAGTTATGCTTATGCGGAACCATGTGCTTGACTATTATTAAGAAAATTGGAATCATGAACATAAAATTATGACTAGCACAACATTCATCACATAGTCAAAGTTAAAAAATAATTGAAAGAGTGGAACACAGGAAAGTGAGGTCGAACAAGGATCACCCCTCGCCAAAGTTGAAGCTCTCGGCATATTTTCGTATTCCAGTAATGTTGAATCTTAATACAATAGTATTCCAGAATGTAGGATAGAACCTCTAAATTCCTAAGGAGAACTTAAAACTAATAACCATTCCTTTATAAATGTAGGAGGGAGTTGCAATGCTTCCTTCAACCTTATGTAAAATAACAATGTAGATGTAGTCCCTTTCAATAAATCTTGGTATATATCCTTGGAATCTCTATCAGATGGTGAAAATGAACTCCTCATTGTTTCTTCATTCTCAATTCCCATGTTAGAAGAGTTAGGAACCCAATTTCCACATGTGAATGCATGTCAACCCGTCTAAATTTCTCAATGGAAATTGATCCACAATCTCCATTCCAGTCCATTAATGAAATAGTCAATAAAAAAGAACCTTGATGATGTCAAGGTTGAAGACATAAAATTGTCAACTTAGGTGTCCTAAGAGTGAAAAATGTAAACCAAAAGAAGCCGGATGTGCATGGATGTAACCAGACCACAGTAAAAGTACCTTATTTGCAATTGATCTTGGGTTGTTTCTAGCCAATTGCAATGTTGCCAGATGCTATTTTTATGAATTTCCAGGCTGAAACAAGTGCAAGATGCTTGGCCACTTGATGATTTCTCACTTTTTCTCTTCTAATTATCCAAAAAAAAAAGAAATTGTTTCCCAATGATGCAAAAGGTCAGATAATGGAATAAGAAACCTGGAAAGAATGGAGTTTGTGAAAGCCAACAATCAAATAGGCTCTTGAATTAAATCACAATTATGTGGAACAATTTTTATCCTGTAGGCAATGTCTAGGGAGTTTGCTTTCAAATCATGTTAAAATCAGGTAGCAAAACAATAGAATAGGTGGAAAATCAAACACAATATTGAGGCATTAGATGAAAATAGCTGGAGCATGGAATTAGATGGGAAAAGCAACTAGGGCTTCATATGGTTGGTTCTAACCCTAAAATTGATAAAAAGCTATAAAAAGTAATTGTAAAAATGATATTAAACTTATAGGTTAATTAAAATATAGATATATTCATTCAACCAAATATTCCTAATCTGAATAGTGGGGAGTAGCTTTAATAATTTTATTGAAGATTAATTCTCTCCTTGAATTTTTTTCCTATGACCCCTCTACCCACACATGTAATTACTGCACCATTAGGGTAAGAACATTTTATTGTACCCTAAGCATGCTAAGGCCATAACTTGATCTAGACTTATCATAATCTACCTAAGCTAAAACCAATGATTGTGGCTGTAGTGCATTATCTAATGTGATTTTGAGTGGTTAGGGTATAGATAGTCATACTGAAAAATCATTGGTTTTGGAGATTATATCTACTCATAGATTTAACCTATGTAATCTTATTCTATCCTCATAAGACTCAACATTACTTCCTAGATACACTAAGGCTCACCCCCCAAGCCCATATGAAAGCCAGTAGGGACTACAAGGTATTAAATTTCCCTTTTGTGCCGCAAGTACGATGGATGTGCGGAGCATCCCAATCTCGTGAGGCATGTTGTTAAGTGGAGGGTGACCTGATAGATAATCATCAAGTCATAAGGACTTGGACAAACCTATGGGTTGTGAAATAACTCCATGTAGTGTAGTCTAGCCCCTGCACTAGCTCCCATTATCTTGTCACCATGATGTGACTGGTTATACACATAGAATGTGTTAGATGTGGCCAATCCTTCTACAGAAAGGTGCCATTATAATGTAAGATGGTAAATTTTCATGGTGTGAGAACCATTGGTGAAGTATAATCACAAAACTGATGAAGATTGATGCATTGGATTTGTAGAGGATGTTGGAGTGAGTCCCATAAGAAAGAACTCACATAAAACATTCATGTGTGATCAATAACTATGTGCACGATAATTAAAAACATTAGCGGAGAAATATAAAGTATAGTTGTAATGTCCACGGAAAATGTGTGTGTGAGTTACATTCCCTTTGTCGTTATAGGAGTGTCCTCAAACTAAACCAATGAGTAGAGGTACTCGAATGACGTGTTTCTCATAAGGCTTAATCAAAGGAGGATGATCAGAAAGAGACTATCGGTCTACCGACATTGCATCTATAGTAGTTCTAAATTTCAGACGAAATTTGCGCTAAACCATTGTCTTTGTGTGCACTTATGTTGATGAAAAAGGATTTGTTTAGGTATGGCACCTTCATCCGTATTAATAACTTGTATCTGAACCTCATCAAAAGTTGTGGCTTCAACAAACTAATTTGAAAAGCATTATCAATCTTCCAATGGAGAGGAAGGCATAAACAAAAAGAAACTTCATTGATCTTGTGTTCAATCTGGAAAGAGCCATACTTGCCTAAGAAATTGAAATGGATCCATTTTTATTCTTGGGCATATAGTAGGTAAAGCTACTATATGCCCAAGAAACCATATCTTAGGTTTAAAAATTCACTCTTAACATTTATACATGAGTGCTTCTTTTTCAAGAGATCAAATGCCACCTCTATGTTTCTCTTCATCCTCTCATCAAAGAATGTCCCCATGGAAGATCTATGTTTTGAAAAAATCGGCTCATCATCCTGTTAATGATAGTTGGAGCAGTACTTGAACCAAAAGGTACAACCAAATAGTCATACAAAGCCTTGTGATGTTGGAAAAATAATTTCATGAGTATGTTGGATCCTTATCTGATGGTAATGACTCTTCAAATTAATGCGGCTACAAATACGTGCTCTTGAAAACCTATTCTTGATAGTCATTCTGGTTCAAGCTCTGTAGTTCATACATACGCCAAGACCCACCTTTCTTAAAGATAGAACTGGTGGACTTAAAGTGGACTCTTAGGTCTTATCAACCCATTCTCTGACATTTCTTAAACTTGTTTTTGAATTTCATCCTGTTGACCCTACACAGAGGTTTATTAGGTGGTGTGCTCCCTAGAATGAGATCCATGGATAAATCCTCTGGTCTCTCAAGTGGTAAAGTCTGAGGCAAATCCTTAAAAAGGCAATGATCATACTCCTCTAGGAATTGTCTCCTCATTGTACTCAAGCTATTCTCATTCCATAGTTTGATTCCCTTAATTCCCTTACATAAATCAAGTAAGAACAAACAACATTCTTGAAAACTTTTGGTACCTGGACATGGTTCACCATAAGAATAAGACTACCTATGACTTTCGCTGTAATAGTGATGTCACACCCACGATGTTGAAGTGTCATCGTCTTTCCTCATAATTATAGGTCGGTTGTATCTGGTGATGCCATGGTTGTCCCAAAATGACATCCTTGTTAGCCAACCAAAAAATCCAAATGATCTAATTAACCTAGGCAAATCCTTAGAAAGAAATGATCATACTCCTCTAGGAATTGTCTTCTCGTTGTAGTCAAGCTATTCCCATTCTCTTCCTTGTCTGATTCCCCTACAGAAACAAACAACATTCTTGAAAACTTTTGGTACCTGGACACGGCTCACCACAGGAATTAGACTATTTATGACTCTGGCGGTAATAGTGATGTCACGCCCATGATGTCAAAGTGTCATTGTCTTCCCTCATAATCATAGGTCGGTTGTGTATGGCGATGCCATGGCTGTCCCAAAAATGACATCCACATTTAAATTAGAACAATTGAAGGACTTGGCATATCTTTGAAGCTATGATGGCACTACTTGCAAGGTTCATACCAAGTACGATATTGAGTTATGAAGCTAATTCCAATGAGATAATGTTGTGAGTGGATGCTGCATAAAAATGAAATAGGGATGGTTTGTCACCAACACTATCCTAAGCCTTTAGAAGAGTGTGCTAGGTCATTCTCCTTGACAACCTCAGATAGTTCCTTTAATTGTGCCTTCCCCTACTCAGCATGTTGTTTTATTGGGGTTGTTCCTTTAATTTTATGGATAAAATTTTATGAGCACCATCATATCTCGGATGCATAAACCTTCTTTCCTATATTTTTGCATGGTCTCCATGTCAACACATTCATGTGGTGGGGCTAAATTACTTTGATGTCTTATTTTGCTACCTCCTCCCGAGTTAGGAGTTGGTTTATTACCTAAAAAGAATCTTGGTTTGTTCGGATGAAACATGTCCTTGTTCTTTCTAGACTCAGAGGTATCACTTCATGTGCCAAATTTCTCTTCTCCATTCTTGTTTTCCTCAATTCATTTGCAAAGAAATTATGTTCTTCAAATTGGTGACATTGAAACAAACCACATAGATATTTTCAAGATTGGTGATGCTGAGATATAGGGTGGAACGTTTGCACTTTCTGCAAAGTAGCCTCGAACCTGAATGACTCTCCTAGCCTTAAAATTGGGAGATGAAAAGTACTCTAAGTTTTATATTCATCCCAAGCTTTTGAAACAATGTGAGTGCTTGATGTCATAAGGCTGCCGAGTCTTCAAGAAGAAGAGTGGCAAATTTTAGTTTTGCCCTATGGACTCTTCAAGTGCGAAGTACATGTCCAAACTCTGCATTGACTTATGATCTCCATTATACTCCATCTTATCAACACATTTCTCTTCTAATTTAATTCGGTCCACTTGTCTTGAATGCATGGATTGATAATCAAATAGCCTAGAAGTATCCAAATCCTTGGATGGCATCAATCTATAATTCCTCCCATGAAACTATACTTTCTTAGGTACAATGGTACTTCTCCTTTCCCATTCCTCTTGATCACAATCCTTGTGTTCTTCATCTTCATCAAAACCCACATCATCCTCCCTTCCTTTCTACAACATATGCTCAACTCCCATGAACCTTCCTGATTGCACTATCTCTTCTTTTTGGAGGGCTTTCTCTTGATCTTCCTGCTCCCTTCCTTTAGTTGACTTTTGTCCCCCCTTTGCCTATTTTAAATTTCCTCTCTTATTTGACTTTCCTAGGCCTTCTAAGAGCATTAAATCCATTGTATAAAATTTTGCTTTAAATTAACTTCATTATGAGCCATCAAAGTAAAGGTCATAAAAACCTCATTTTCTTCTTCTTAGTCTGGCACCTCATCAACTCCTGCAATTCCTTTTAATATTATATTGAACTAGCTTCATCTTGTCCAAGAAATGGAGTAATGTCTTTTTCTTTGTAGCATGGACTTCTTAGGGGTAAGAGATGGCCTCTTTGAACCCTTGGCATGGCAATTCTGGGTGTTCACCATGGCTATGCGAGGACAATAACTCAATACCTTCTCCTTCACACAAAGAAAACATAGGCAAACCTAGGATGACTTAAGGTTACAATTAACCAAATAAATCAACAAAACAACTTAGGCTCTGATACTTGTCAGAGCCGTGCTTATGTGAAACTATGTTTCGAGGATTTGTTGAAATAGAACAAGAAATCTATAACCATGAATTGAAAATTAATAACTCCACATAACATTCAACACGCATAGTCATAAAGCTGAAAATGATTGAAAATATAGGGTGCAAATGAGGATCATCCCCCGCTAGAGCTCAAGCTCCTGGCATATTTTTGTAGTAATGCTAAATATTAATACAATAATATTCTGGAATTAAGGATGGAACCCCTGAAATATTAGGAGAACATAAAACTGATAACCACTCCTTTATAGATGCAAGAGGGAGTTACAATGCTTCCATACATAGAACAACAACAAAAGATATAGTCCGTAAAGCCAAACTTGGTGACATTCCTAGAATCTCTATGAGATGCCCAAAACTTAGCTAATAGAGCAGGGTGAAAACCAAGTCCTCATGCCTTCTTCATCCTTCTACCACAAATATACTGCCACAACCATTTCCCATGTTAGAAGAGCTAGGAAACCAGTAACCAAATAGGCTCTTTGGTCAAATTATAATTTATCTAGAGCAACTTTTTAGCTTGCAGGCAATGTCCAACATGTTTGCTTCCAAATTGTGCTGAAACTTGGCACCAAAATAGCAACAAAAGCTAGCTAGAAAATCAATTGTACTCGATGATTATCTACTGGATCACCCTCCACTTGTCAACATGCCTATAGGTTGTGAAATAACTTCATGTAATGGATTCCACCCCCCATCATCCTATCATCGTAAGTTGATTGGGTGGACATATTGAAAGACGATAAAGTCTCATGGTGTGAGAACCATGGATAAATTGGTATCAGTGAGAATTGACGAAGAGCAATGTATTGGACTTGTAGAAGATTCCCAGTTGGAAGTGTGTCCTACAAGAAAGAACTTACATGAAACACTCACATGTGTGATAAGTAATTATGTGCACAATCAATAAATCAATATTAGCTAAAATAAGAGAAAGTGTAGCAATAAATAAATAAATAAATATCAGCTAAAATGAGGGAAAGTGTAGCAATAATGTTCATGATAAAAATTTGTAGGTGTATTGCAATCATGGCAAGCATGTTTGAAGGGAATATCCACTTGTCGGGATGCTACTAGTTGAAGTATAGGTTGCAGGGATTTCTCCTATGCCTCTTCCTCGTATACTCAGGTTAAGATGTTCCTCGAGGCTTATGGTCAGTAGCTTGCCAAAGGAGCAAGGCATCACCATACACTAGTTGTGCTATTTGAATCCTGTGGATCTCTCACGAAGACTGAAGAATGGAGGAGAGGCATGGAGAGACTATTTGAGGTAGGAAACGCTTAGGATGTGCTACTTCCACTCCCTACTTGCCCTATTGCTCTCCTCACAATCTTAGGGAAATTCTTTTAAGCTATCGAGGTTGGAATGATGAGACTACAAAGAGAGAGACAGATAGAATGTGGACAACATGGTTATGCTAACTATCAACTTAATTCCATATCATGGGGCATCACCAATGATACACCTCTGTACAACTATTGGTTCCTTCATTGAAGTGTGTCCGAGTCCCCATTCAAGGGCTATGGTGAAGCTATGAAACTGGTGATTGATTGAGGCTATGCTATGGTGCTATGGACAATTAACTTGATGAGAAGAGGGCTCCTAGAGAAGCTATGGGGTCTATTGCTATTGAACTGAGTGCTACGATGGGCATATGGTAGCTTCTACGGAAAAAGGATCTACTGTGTCTAATATTGTTGCTATAACTACTATGCTGACTATGGCATGAGGTGCCTTTCCTTTTGATAAACACGAGGTGCCTTCCTTTCATTATTGGCGACCTTTTTTCTACCATCGGTGGCTCAAGACCTATTTTAGTAGTAGCTGAGCTTTGGGAGCTAAGATCTAGGAGGCCTAAGAAGCTTTAAATAAAGAATTGAATAATATAACATTTAAACTACAAACTACACTTAAGATTATATGGAAATGTGTTGGTTTAAGAGAGCGGTGGGTCTGCTACTATTGCTATGCCGATTGCGTGGCAGCAAGAGGTACCTTCCTTCATTATTGACAATTTTTTTAATGCCACTTGGGAAAGACCTATTTTACTGGTCGAGCTCTAGGAAAATAAGATCTAAGAGGCCAAAAAAGATTTTGAACAGATACCACATGCAACACTTAGGATTATGGAAAAATGCATAGCCTTACCAAGTAGGAAGGGATTAATGGCTCAAGAAGCTTGGCATACCTTATGAAAATACTTTTGATAAATTTAAATTAAAGAAAAGTCTCCCACATGTAGAAGAGACTTTGAGAGAGTAGAGTGTAGCATCTTGCAACAACTTGAGTGGTCAACAAATTGAGTTGTAGCTAATAATGAAAAAAAAGAGAGTTGTAGCTGATAATGAAATAGCCTTGTCACAGAAGTTGGGTAAATAAACCACTTGCTTAGATGGTCTCAATCAGCTACAAATCTTGAAAAAGAAAGAATTTTGCACATGCTGCAAAGATAGGCTATATGGGTTGAAAAGCATTTTGCACATGTTGCAAAGAGAGGATACATGGGTAGCTTGTATTGTGTTCAAGGAAATTCAAGTGACCTTTTATAAGGATATTTAAGGACACATTCACATTTCTATGCAAAGGAGGGACTTGAATTAATAGGTGACAAAGGGGACACATTCAACAATCTTCACTCTTAGTGTAGAGAGAGACTCAAAGCCCCCAACCAAATAAGGATCATTGTGACCTCTAGGGTGTGGTGGTATCCTACAGAACTCCTTTGATGTAGGAAGTCATCAATGATGTTTCTTACCCATATAATTCTTTTTGAAAATCAATGCACGATAGGATTTGTACCAAACTACATCGCTTGAGTAAAACCAAGCTTTTGAAATTGAGATGTTGCAACTCCAAACCTCTTGTGTGCTCAAATAAACATCTTAATTGGTATGTATACCTATGTCTAGATAGGAATTGATAATGCCATCTTGAATGAACTTGCCAACTTAGCATTTAATCCGTTGATGTAACATGATTGCATATGAATAGGGTATGTTTTTATTGAATCACAATGCAAAATGCCAAATATTAAAATATATGTAAAAAACTATTGTTTTTTCACTAAAGTCCACACTTTTGAAAACTTGATTACCTTTGAATATGTTAAAAACAATTAATTCTGTGAGTTGTATTAGATACATTTGAATCTAAGAAAGATTAGAAGCCTAAAAATCACTACTATTGAAAAAATATCATGTGCAAGGATCATATGGGAAAAGGAAAAACATTTAAAAAGCATTATTGGTACATTTTATTCTAGGTCAAGTGTAAAATTTCCATACAACTATGATGAAAATGAATAGAAAAGCTCAATTTTTATATAGCGTATCCAAAGTAGCTTATACATATTGGCAATTTTAATAGCATGACAATATTGAAAGTCATCTCAATGTCCTCTTAATGTCATGCATCATGCACATCTGATTGTGCAATCTTACAAAGATGACCTGAACATGTCAATGTGAAGTCATTAACAAGAACATCACCATAGAGACGTCGAAGGTACCATTTTGGTTGTGTGTGTTTTTCTACCAATCATTTCGCTTTTATAACTACCCAATAATGGATCATTGTGCAAAGCTTGTACTTACAGTTTTTTATTATGTTGTCCCCCTTCATGATGTTAAGGACCTTTGCAATCCAAAATGTTTTCCTCCATTATATTAAGGACCTTTGCAATCCAAAATGGATGATCCAAATGAGCAATTTGCAACAAGTATTGCAATCATAGTTGCCAAATTAGGGTCATTTGTTGAACGACTTTATAATTATTGTTATTGTAGTCAAGCTTCTCTACTTTTCTTGGAACCTCATATTTCTTTTGGCTCCATAAAACAAATTCGGTCCAATTTAGCTTCTTTATTGGAGGAAAGCATCACATATCTTTTCAAGTTTTGTCATTGTAGTTGTGAAGCAACTAGCCATTGCATATCGACCAAGATATTAGAAGCATCATCATCGGTATGTTTAACATACACCTCAATCAACATTTCATGAGTGGGATTGATGATATCCTTTTGCTCAAGAAAGAATCTTTCCCACCACATTGGATCATCTCTAGCAAAATACTTAAAACGAAGCCATTATGGTTCTTTGATAAAGAGACATTGTGATGTTCGTTTTCAAATTTTGTAGGATTTGAGGTTATACAAACAAAGGAGAAATGTAATGCCATCCATAAATTAAAAAATAAAAAAACTCCTTCAAAATACCTATAGTGTGAGTAGTGTAGGACTTCTTCCCATAAATCCTAACTTCTCCATGTTCATCCTTCTTGATTCAAAATTGATGTTTATAAAGGAAAATGTATACTTCAATAACAAGAATTTAGAATTTGGTGTGCAATCTAAAGATATAAAGAACATCAAAGTTGGCAAACTGTATGTATCATCCTGCTTTTATTTTCTTGAGATTTAACTAAAGATTTGGTCAATCTAATCATATGTTTGGATGACCAACAACAAACTAACCTTCAATGTTTTAAAATTTTCATTTTGAATAGACAATTCAATATATCCCATTAAAATAAAGTTCTTTTCCTCATGGCTTGTATTGTCGAGTTGAAGGTATACTATTGGAGGCAAAGGATGTTTCCTTTGGTAAAGTAAGCTATGCACATTTGGGAATGTAAAGTATGCCTTTGATTGCAATGTGAATCATTATAAAATTTTCTCTCTAATGCAGTTGAGGACATGTTTGAAATTTGGAGGAAGCTTGGCCTCATTTGATCCCTCCCATTGATGAATATTCCAATGTACTTATTTGAATTGGAGTAGCATTTTTAATGATATTTTTCCTAGTCTTGAATTTATGAAAAGAGTCTCCGATAATGGGACAATGACTTACTTCATTATTGTGTCTTGTTGTTGTAAAGGAGTAATAGCCTTTTTTGTCAAGGTGTAATTGCCTTGTTATTGTACCTTGTTGTAAAGGGATGGTAGCCTTTGCTATGTTTAAAGGTGCAATAGCCTTTTATTTTAAGGGAAAACAAACATGACAAACTCCCATGCACCCATTCTTCGGGATATGCACTTGTGGAAACTCCAGCTTCCATATCCAAGTGAATGGGAATATGACAATTAGTTCTCATTGATTTGCACCATTTTGTCCTTGTATATGCTCCATATCTCCTTCCATATGAACTTATCATAAAGAAACAACAAACTTGAGGGTGGCAAATAATCAGCATCATTTGAAGAAATTGTGTGAACCTTACTTTTGCAAAATTGTTCTGATGTGTTGGTCAATTCTGCCAATGCTCCTAAGCATTCAAAAAACCATCTTGAATCTCTCTTTTAAACTTTTATATCCATTTCATTCACAATGACGGATGATCTTAAAAGCTATTTTGTAGATGGAGTCATTGCATATGACAAAGGAAGATCTCTAGAGGTGCAATCCCGAGTTATATATCTTTTGATCCCCTTTAAGGGAAATATGATAGATGGGTTTTGAAAGGCAACCAATGCATATAACTCAGTTTTGTAATTTGGTGCAAGTAGAATAGGAGCCTTTTGTCACTTGAACGATGCATCACTCTCTCTCTCTCTCTCTCCTCTAAATATTCTCTACTTGCTTACTCTTCTACCTTAGCAATTGCAATGCTTGTCCACAAATCTCGGTTAATAGGGAGGATGCGCGAGAGGGGATAGATGGCAAAGATGGGCAGGGGAATTTTATAGGGAAGGGGGACCGGGAAATGAGAAAGTATGTTAGAGTTCTTGCAATGACAAGTGGTGCCATGGTTCATGGATGGCCTTCCACATGTCTCCACAGGTTGCCATGTGCCTTGTGCCACCTCGTGGTTGCCATGTGTTCCACACCACATGGCATGGCTCTCATGTCAGCATGCCACATCAACCTAACACATCATCATGCCATGTGTCATGCTGAAATTGTGGAGTTAGGTTATTTTAACAACTCTTTATTTTCCTTACTAAAAATTTAGTTCATATGATCAATATTACTCCGATTTGACTTCTATTTTCACCTGACTGTTAGCTCTATTCAAAGGGCTTGTCTAGAGTAGTTTGTGTTCTCACATAACCTATTATTAGTCCTATTAGTTTTCCATCTTGTGTTGTATCTCTTTGACTCTTTCATGCTCATAGGCCCCACAACCAAGCCTGCATTTGATTGGTTCCATGTTTGACACAAGTGGGGTCACTGGTGTGGTCTTTATGTTTAAAGAGATACGTCTCAACTTGTGGGACACTAATGTCCATAACCCCTTCCACCCTCAAATGTGAAACCTTAGCTAGCTAGCATCCTAGAGGGAAGTTTTCTTTTTTTGGTCCCTCATGAAGCCACATGTGACAATCTTAAGCATTGATCTTCATGACCTAAATTGTGCTTTAATTTTATCTCTATTGGGCTAAATGGGCTGCTAGATTGGCAAACTAGGGGGATAATATTGCCATGAACATCAAAAAAAGCAAGGTGAATGATGCAATTGTGCTTGATTTTTGTCTCTGTTGGGCTAAATAGGCTACTAGATTGGCAAACTAGCAGGACAATATTGCCATGAACATCAAAGAGGGCCTAAAGCATGCTGCTTCGGCAAACAAAAGTGAACCAACTTTGGCAAAAGTACCTCTTGTGCACGAGGTATTCTTGATTTGATACATATAGATATATGGGGTTATGCCCAGACCCGCATCATCAATGGTTCACTTTACTACTTGACTTTCATCGATGACTACAGTAGATATTGTTGGGTCTACTTTCTAAAAGAGAAATCTGAAGTGTTTTCTAGATTTTGAGAATTCAAAGCCATGGTAGAAAACCAGATAGGCAGAAAGATCAAAGTCATGAGATCAAATAGAGGAGGTGAATACATGTCTTCAGCATTCATGAACTTTTGCGAAAATCACGGCATTTGAAGACAATTCACATGTGCAGATACTCCTTAGTAGAATGCAAGAGCTGAAAGGAAGAATGAGACTTTAGCAGACAGTGCTAGAGCAATGCTTAGCGAAAAGCATCTTTCGAATTAGTATTGGGTAGAAGCAATAGCCACTGCAAACTATTTGCTTAATCAGCTTCCTACTGAACCAATACAGGGTATGACTCCTTATGAAGCATTCACTGGACATAAGCCACACATTGGGCATCTCTGCATATTTGGTTGCATAACATATGCCCACATACATGATGATCATCGCAGGAAATTGGATGCGAAGTCATGCAAATGCATCATGGTTGGCTATAGTAAAGAAAGCAAAGCATACAAATTGTATGATCCCATCAACCGCAAGGTCATTATCTCCAGAGATGTAATCTTTGATGAGGAATCAAAATGGAAAACCTCACCTACATAGGAGATAGAAGCATCGACTTCACAGTCATCTACAGAACATGTTGATGAAGAGCAAGAATTGCCAGCAATACCCCAAGCAGAGCCACAGCAGCTCAGACAGTCTACTAGGGAAAGCAGACCACCAGCTAGATTGACATATGCTTAGAAAGGCAAAGCAATTCAGGTGGAAACCACTAACTATGCTCTTATGACTACCATCATGGCTACAGAAGAGCCGGTGTACTTCGAAGACGCAGTAGACAAGTCGAAATGGCAAACTGCTATGAATGAAGAAATGGATGCTTTGTATAAGAATAATACTTGGAAATTATGCGACCTTCCACTAGGAAAGAAGGCCATAGCAAACAAATGGGTATACAAAGTGAAGTACAATCCAGATGGAAGTATTCAGAGATACAAAGCCAGACTAGTTGCAAAAATTTGCACAACAATATGGTTAGGACTATGATGAGACTTATGCTCTAGTAGCAAAGATGGATTCCATATGGTTCTTGATATCACTAGCGATACTCAGCAGATGGAATGTGTATCAGCTCGATGTCAAGAATACATTTCTCAATGGTTACTTAGAGAGGAAGTCTACATGCAACAACCAGCAGGTTATGTTGAACCAGGAAAGGAGAATAAGGTTTTCCATCTCAAGAAAAGTCTCTATAGCTTAAAGCAAGCACCCAGAAGTTGGTATAGTAGAATTGATAAGTATTTTGCTAATCTAGGATTACATGAAATCCAATGCAGATCATACTCTCTACTACAAAGTTCAAGGGGAAGACATTACTATTGCACTTTTGTACGTAGATGATCTGATTGTGACAGGAAGCAAGGATAGCTTCATCAAAAAACCAAAACAAGACTTATCTGCAAAGTTCACATGAAAGATCTTGGACTTATGCACTATTGTCTTGGAATTGAGTTCTGGAGAGATTCAGATAGCACATTCATGAGTCAGCTCAAGTATGTTGACAGTCTCCTGAAGAACTTTCATATGGCAAATTACAAGATTGCAGCCACTCCCATGGAATAGAGTTTGAAACTTACTAAAGATTCAAAAAAGCCTACAGTCAATGATAGATACTATAGGCAGCTCATCGGATCTCTTATATATCTGACAATCACACGGCCAGATATTTGTTATGCAGTAAGCTCACTAGCATAGTTTATGGCAAATCCAAAATAGTCTCACTGGAATGTAGCCAAAAGAGTCTTGAGATACATCAGAGGTACAAGACAATTTGGGATAGAATACAGAGGAAGTCATCCACGGTTGCATTGATACTGTGACAATGACTATGCCGAAGATCATGAAACGAGGAGATCGACACAGAGATATGCATTTTTCCTTGGTCAAGGTGCTATATCATGGTTGTCAAACAAACAACCAACTGTTTCTTTGTCTTCGACTGAAGTAGAATATAGGGCACTCACTATAGGTGCATGTGAGGCAATATGGCTCAGAAGACTATTGTTGTTATGAGAATTGGAACTATCCCATTAATTTAATCCTTTAGGATTTTGTTTAGTAAGATTCAGCATTTTTATCACGTAGCTGATGCATGTATGCTCGCTGTTTCATAGTGATGCATGTGTGCTCCTACATGGTTGGATATACGGCTGCGGCTGTATGAGTGTGTAGCATTGTGTGCACCACTTATGCGATGATGCTATGTGTAGCATGTGTGCACCATCCGTATGATTTTATTCATGTGTAGCATCAGGTGCACCATGAGATGGTATGTGTCGCATGTGTGCACTATTCATCTATGATTTATTGATTTCGCGTTGCTATAATACTGAAAGGTTGATTGATTGTTGTGAGTAATTCCAAGGTTATCTTATGCTTGAAATATTTTATTACTATTGATCGTGTGAATCTAGGGGAAGAGTAATTAATCGGGCGATGGTATCTGGCAAGCATAATCTGCCATATTTTGGGTGCATAGGCGCAACTCCAGTGATGCGGGGATGAATAAGACTTATGCCTAATTTTTGATATTACAAAAGCTTATGTACATATTTGAATTTTGGAATATTAGTGGCTTGGCTAATTGTATAAACTAAAGTTAGAAAAAGCTTTATTTTTAGAAAAAGCCAGCTAATCTAGAGGTGGATGGGCTTTTTGTAAAAGGGTGCATGGAGGAAAGCACAGAGGCTTTTGTATGATTTTTTCTCGAAAGCTTTTTGGAGAAATATACATAAATAAATACATAGGAGGTGGAAGGAGAGCACCACACCTATGGGGGGAGATTGTACCCAGCATGTTTGTTCTGTCTCTTCCGTTTGTGAGGTTTGAGAGTTTGCTATGTTTTTCAAGGATTTGCAAGTTTTGCGAGCGTTTCCTATCGTAGTGGTATCAGAGCCAAGGTTTTGTCATCCATAGCACGGGAAACGCATGCATCCTGCATCCTTGAACAAGAAATCGTAGCACGTATCAAATTGTGGACACCGCGTACAAGAGCGCAACGAAGCTCAAAGCAGTAGAAGCAAATAGCGCAGAATGGCTCGCAGACAGGAAAACGATGAGCATATGGCTCCTTTAGACTATGTTTTACATGGACATCTTCATTTCATTTGTAAGAAAAGAAGGAATGGAGGCGTGATCACCCTTGTCAATTTGGATCTTGAATGGAGATGACCAATTTGAGAACATCTCAGATGTTTCCGAGACTCCTCTCTTCATTAAGGAAGGGAGCTCTAGTGGAGTTCACAAGGCATACTAGAATAGCATGTTTTCATATGCCTTCTATTTTGAATGTATTTTTTCTCATTCATAGAAAGTGATACGACTATTGACATTTAAGTAATATGTCAGTATCTTATTCATTCATGAGATCTTTTCGTGATGCTACTATTCTCGATGTTCTCAAACTCGATGCCCAGTGAAGGTCCCATTCCCTCAAAATATAATTCTTTGGGTAAGGAAGCACACCGCCTACCTACCTACACATTGTGTAGCTATAATAATTATATTGGATATTATTATAAAAATATTTTTAATTGCTTGTCATACAAAATTTCTTGTTTTGAAAATAATTTCTTACAACATTTCTCTCTTTTGATGCATGTTCTCAATCTGAGGGAGCACAGCAAGCCAAGTTGGATGGCTGCAAGGATGAAGTGATGATAAGGGGATTTTATTTTAGGATGGTTCTCAGGGCATCATGCTGCTCAAAAGCCATGTAGAGGGTTGTACACTCGTAACACTTTAATTTGTTGTGATTAACATATTGTCTTTTTTTTCCTCATGTTTGTGCATTCATACTAGGCGTCTACTCTTCTACTGTAGTCTAAAGGTTTGCCCACCCAACCTAGTTTGGCAAAAACCCTAATTTAAAGACTTGTAATTTCAAAAAACAAGTGTGCATGTTTGCACAAAAGTAATGGCTCCGGCTTGTGAGTTGAGGTGCTATCATTTATTTAGTAAGAAACAGTAAAAAAGAAATGGTTTGAGTACTCACAAAATTCATTATGTTTTGTAGTTTCAAGCAAATTGTCTAGAGGATGGGAAAGCAAGTTTTTCGTTTGAGGGCTAGTAAAATCGGTGCTTTAAGACAAAAAAAAAGGGAGATTGGGTGCCATTTTCCTCTAAATATTGGCAACTATGCTGGGATTTGGATGCAATGTAGATGAGGTCATGATTAGTCCAATATGCTTGCGTTGTCTCAAAGAAACTGCTCACCAAAGGTGCGTTTGTCCAAATGTGGTCGATTCGAGATCTGTAAATTGTTGTACAGATTTTGTTCACTAGTTGCAGATGATTTTCTTCCATGAAATTTTGTAGTTGCAGTTGCTTTTGAGAAGTTTGTAGCATATTAATGTTGAAATCTTCTAGCACAAAAGTTGGATAGAGTGATGGCCTTTGTTGTAGCACGCCTGCGACTTTGTTCCAGGTAACTTTGGAGGTTGCATGCTTAGTATGATATATTGCTAGTATAAACATCACTTTCGATCGAAAGTGCACCATGATCATTTTGAGGCCAGTCATTGTAAACATTTTGTGTGAAATCAAACAAAGTCTCAGTTTGTATAAAAGTGATGTACCCATTCCTGCAAATGCTATAATAGTAGCGAATGTTGCTGTGTTGATATATAGTTCTGGGTCCATAGTTTTGGTTTCGTTAAGGCAAATAAATTCGAAGGCTTGGATGCTATAGTATGCATTAATATCCTTAGAATGCAATTGTAAGGAGTGAGTATTTAATGTTTGTATAATGATATGTGTTCGGCTCTAGGTTTTGAGACAAGGGATATCGAATCGCCAAGCTACAATTGTTGTAAGGAGTCTTTTCTTTTTAGCAGCCATAGTTATATTCACATGGAAATGTTTACTATTTAAAGGTTTGAGGAGATAACGGTTTTCTTTAGAATGTACTATTGAGAGTGTTGTATATGTGATGCCGTTTTGTGGATGACCCGTATAGGTTCAAAACACAATGTTTATAGGGTTAAGCTCTGTGCACGATGGACTGTTGAAGCTGGTTGAATTGGGAACTGTGTTCATGAAATGACATAATTGCTATTGATCCCTATTTGTATTTCCTTCTTGATTGGCAATATTGTAGTCCATGATTATTCCCATGATTATTCAATATGATTTTTATACACCGTGTTGACGTGTGCATGCTCCAATGGCAGGGCTAGAGAATTGCACCCACATAACTGTGTTTGAGTTGGATGTTTATAGTCTTGAAGTGGCCATCGATCCCATTCACAAGAACATTGGGATGTGTTGTAGTTCCTTGCACATAGCTCGACAACAATATTTGGTCTTAGTTTTATTTCTTTGTGCAAGCAAACAGTCTTGTTCGGGTCATTCCGTAAGGAAAAAGCGCATGGGCAATTGCCATGTCTTTTATCCATAGCTTGGAAAGTGTAAATGTTACCGCCTGTATGTTGGAACACCATTTTGTTATGCATAGGAACCAGTTTGTTTGTGTAGAATAGATGAGGTATCGCCAAGTCCAATGGTGGCTTATAGTAACATATCGAATTGATTGTGTCAATGTCTTGTTGAGTCCTAACTTTGTGTGTTTGTTCGGAATTCATTTAAGATGTTAGTGAGCAATAAATCATTTTAGTGTATGACAATGGTGAGTTGGTAGCACTTGATCCCTTCTTTCTAAAAATTTTGCTTGAAAGGGTTTTGCTATTGGAATACCCACTTGTCATGCATAGGGGGTAATTGGTATAGGTCTCCCGTTATTATGACATCCAAGCCCCCAAACAGAATGTTGTGAATATGCTTGATGGAGTGTAATAGATTATCCATGAAGTTAAATATGTGTTTCCCAATGAGTGATACCTCATCTAGGATAACAATTCAAACGTCCAAGTATTGTTTGGTGAGCTTATCTAGTATGTCAACTATCGATTCATGCAAGTTTTTGCAATTTATTGGTATATTCAACGTGGAATGGGGAGTTATGCCATTCATATGGCAAGCAGTCTTTCCTGTGTAAACCATTTTCAATATTTTTGTAGTCAATGGGTTGGAGGTAGAACCTTTACTATAGAGATGCAAGAACTCTTGGTGAAGAGTGCATATGAGTGTTGTCTTGTCAGTTCCAGCTCCTCCAGTTAAGAATATGTAAATTGCCTCATTTGGTCTTTTTGTTTTTTTTACATTACGTGTCATCAAATACGTCTTTGTTTTGCATTTAGTCATCATACTTGGGGTAATGCTCTTCAATGGAGATTAATCCTGTCGATGGATGTAGGTATTGGTAAGTGTCAACACATTGTCTTTTTTGTTTGTTTCGTGTTTCTGGACAAGGAATGTCAATTGGTTAAACTTCGAAACAATCGTAATATGTCACGTCTACCATACAGATGAGTTAAACAAAATAGCATTATTGAATGTCTCAGCCCATACATTGTCATTTGCGTTCATAGCCATCTCATGCACTTGTTGCTTGAAGTTTATCCAAGCTTTAGCATTTTGATCATCTGGATCAATCCACAAATTGAATTTTTTACGCACCTCATCAATTCAATGGGCGTGTTTGCTCTGTAAGCATCTTACCATGTTTTGTGTGGCTGTTTGAAAGCTTCTTCTAATTCACAGTAAGGAACATAGACAATCAGTTGTTGCCTAGAATAGTTTTATGGGTCTCGATACTGAGTCGTGCTTCCTTCTTAGTTGTTTTGAGATATGCAGAAATGCAATTTTGTGGTGAACCATCAATGTATATTTTTTTGACCCCAAGGGTTTGTAGTTAGACTGTGCTAATAAAAGTAAGGGACCATTTTATGTACATGAGGACTGCCTTTGGAAGTCCCAATTCTATCTTCTTTTGTATTTACTTATTTTCAAAGATTGATTTGTAGCTCATGGGTTGTGCCACATGGCCTGTATATGGCTCCTCTCATGTCTTTGCTCTCTCTTTGCTATTCCTTGCAGGTCATTGTTTGCTTAGGTGTAGCCATTTTTAGTGAGGTTCAAGGACTTTTCTGTATATAGGTATCTTGCATGACCCATAACTTATGCATTGCTCAACAAAATTCGGCAAAATTTATCTTCAAGTTATAGTACACATTCCAAACTTGAACATGAGAGCAAAAAATTATGGAATAATGATTTGGAATGAGACCGTTAAATCATTACAAGTGCTATGTTTCATGTGAAGCATGCATCTTGAAGACTATAGGATATAGCAATTTATTCAAAAACATAAAAATTTTATTCTATACATATATGCAACCAAGTAATCATTCAAATATACACTACATGAGCTTCTTCTCAACCCAAGGACACACCTAAATGAGAACATTAGTCATGGGTTAACGGGCCTCCAATATTTTGCTAAAGTGATGCATACCCATTTGAGGACACGCTCCATAACTTTTTTTTGATTTGTTGATTACCAAAACGGATTGAAAATTTGGAATCCAAACTAGTGGGACTATTGCATAGTATTCTTAAAACATTGATAGTTGGTGGTATTGGTATCTAGATTCACCCTAAAATGGAAGAAGTTGAAAAAGTGCAATTTGTGCATGTGCAAAGATATTTTGTTAAATCCAACACTATTTATAATTTTTTTTGTTTCTTTTTCCATGCACTTGCTTGCTATATGGCTCATTAGCATGCCAAAGGTCATTGCATTTCATAATACACAGTATCAAACTTGATAGCGTTCCCTTTGGCCTATTTGCGTTTTGAAGCATTTTAGGCTACATTGCACTTGTTTGGGATATCCAATTCTGCTGACGTGTATTGCCGGAGGGGGAAAAATCGATACGGCTAGAAATTTTACTACTCCTGTGAATTTTTAAATTTTCACACCTCTCGCCCATCAAATCTTAGAAGATTAAGTACCTCAAACCTACCCCCACCCTGCAAATGTCCTGCAACCCGAACACACCTCAATGTGACCTTGCATAGACTTTGGTTTGCCATTGTCTTCTTTCGGGTAAGTTGTCTTCTATTCTTTGCTTGCCTCACCAGCTAGGTTCTCTGGATCTATTCTGGACTGATCATGGCCATGGCATCAATGGTGGCAACATGTAGCTCGCCATGGCTTGCAAGAGAAGCAGACAAAGGTTATGAGACATGAAAGCTGAAAAGCCAGGTCAAGGCACAAGGAATAGAGTGTGGGTCGAGAAAAGTAACCATCCATATGCCACTACTGTCATTGAAGGCTAACTGAGGTTCTAGCTCATGTCTAACCAGTATGCATACACCTGAGTAGGTAGTGGTACCAGCATAATATATATCATAACCGCCAAAATAACCATGTTGACCAACCATGGAGTGTTGATTATGCTCTTGCAAACAAACAATATCTGGCTGCATTTTATGTACATAATTCCATAAAAGCCTCCACTTGGAGACATTGCAGAGGCTCTGTACATTGTATGTAAAGCACTTAAGTGTTTGAGGCATGAAAGAGGTATATACAGCAAAGTATCAGAATAAAACAAGACATCAGAGAGGCAAAGCCTCTGCCTGCATGGGCTGCATTCCTTCATGATCCATGAAAGACATAGCATTCTCCCCTTCTGCTGAATCACATATGTGGATGCCCTTCTTCAATACCCCCACCCAATTTTGAAGGACAGGAGCTGAAGTAGAAGCCTGTCCTGGTGAGGGAGAAGAAGGATCCCATTGTTGCTAAAATAGATTTCTAGAATGATACACGTAGGCTATCATGTACCTATCATTTTTGGGAATCTCAAGGCAAATTTCACTTGCCATAGTCAGTGTTTTGTAATTGATTCAAACGGTGATTTTCATGACACTTTGAGTACATTTATTGTATCAAAACGGCAATGGAAAACTCTTTTGCAACATCTGCAAAGGGAGAAACAACAAGAAGAAAGAAGACTCCTTGTAGAGCAACAGCAAGAAGCGGTTGCAGATGCATGCATTTGATCGTTGCCATTGCAACGAAGAACACGAGCCATGGTGTCATAATTGGTGAAAGCATTCGAGGCAGCAACATCAGGCCATTCAGGTGATTACTATTCTTGAGTCTTCACAAAGCCTGCACCCTAAAGTTCGTAGAGTAACAACCCTACCAACACCTCGGGAGATGCACGCCCAAAAGGCGATGCTCTCTAACCTAAGAAATGGCCTACAGAAAGTGAAAGGGATGCACAACTTAGATCAACTAGCTGTAAAGAGGGCGACATTAGCTATGTTAGTGTCCCTTGAAACAAAGGAGAAACGGCTTGGCCGCACAATGTCGAAGATGTTGTCAATCAAAAGGACCAACGTGGCTCCAGTGGTTGAATGTAGAGTAGAAGTAATGCACGATCATGCCGATCCGAGAAATCTATGGGCTTCTGCAGAGCGCAAGAAAAGGAGAGACAACTTAAGTGCATAAGTCATTGCTACAGTGACGATGTTTTGGCACGAAAATACGAGAGTTTCTCCAAATAGAAATGGCATATGTTAAAAGCAGACGGGACGCAAGGTGTTTGAGGAGCACATCATACACATGCTAGATACAACGCAGGTCAGTGGTGCCTAAACCAGCTCGGTGATTGTTTGTGATTGAGCTTTGGGATAGTTTACTTGTTTCATTTCTTAAACCAAGCTTAGACTAAATGTGATTGTCCTGAACCAGCCCGATGGTTGGAACATCATGCAACGCAGGTTAGTTGTGCCTAAACCAACTCGGTGATTGTGATTGAGATTGAGCTTTGGGATAGTTTACTTGTTTCATTTCTTAAACCAGGCTTAGACTAGATGTGATTGTCCTAAACCAACCCGGTGGTTGGAACATCATGCAACCGTAGACTGGTTCAGCTCAATCGCCAGTTATGTGATTGTCCTAAACCAACGTGGTTGAGTAGACATTAGTTGTTATCTAGCCCAGTGGCGTGGTTGAGCAGAAATTAATAGTAATATATTTCACAACAAAATAGCAATATATTATTATTTTACTAAACCAGCCCAGTGGTTGGAACATCATGTAACCATGCTTGTTGAAGCTCAATCGCCAATTATGTGATTGTCCTGAACCAGCATGGTTGAACATACATTAGTTATTGACCAGCCCGATGGTTGAAATTATTGTGTTTCTTAGTACTTAAATTCATTAAATTTAATTTTCTGCTATTCGGGTCATATACCACTATTTCTAGACCAGGATGGCTTAGACTTCATGTGATTGTGCTAAACCAACCCGGTGTTGGTTCAAAACAAATGGTTCACAACAAACAACAAGCACTTACTAACATAAACTGTGAAATTCGAAAATGAAAAGCGATATATTATTATTTTGTAATTGTGAAATTCAGAAATGAAAAGCAGTATGCTTGTTATTGTCTAATATGTGAAATTGAGACCGTTAGGCTAAACCAACCCGGTGGTTAAAATTGTGGCAGTGTTCTAAACCATCCCGGTGGTTAAAATTGTGACAGTGTCCTAAACCATCCCAATGATTGAAATTATGACTGTCCTAAACGTGTTTTAAACCAGCCCAATGGTTGATTGCCCTAAACGTGTCCTAAATTAGCCCGGTAGTTGAAATTGTGACTGTCCTAAACTAAGGCGGTGGTTGAAAATTATTTTGCTTCATTATATACTTTAATTAGACTGTGTTTTGTCTTGTTTTAGAAGTTTAAAAATGGGGACTCACTATTCTGTTGTTTCCGCATGTTGGGTCAACAGATGGAGTTGTATCTCAAGTTTATGGATCAGGATCCGGACATTTCAATTGGGTAGAGGAGCTTTGAGCATTGTAATCCTTGGTACGTCAAGAAACTCAAAGACATGAATGTTTGTTATTGCAAAACACACATACTTTGACCTAGCCGGGCAAGCTATGAATGACTTGAGATTTGGTTATGTTGGAGCATTGCTTCATGGGGATCGATGCCCATGCCTTCTCGATGAATCCGCGGTCAGTAGGCCACTTGGATCCTCATCATGTGTTGCAAGGGAGAGTAGGTTTTATAGCCTAAGGTCTCTGTAGGAGCCAGTGGTTTGTCCAAAGGGAGATCATGAGTGACACCACGTTGAATGCATTCATGGCATATGCAAGCATTACAGTTTGAAGCTAAAGAAGGCATTCAATGTTTGTCCAACTGAAATGAGGAAAGACAACCATGTTGCTCTAAAATGGAGGAGATTTAAAAATGTCAATGTTGAAGGATCCGATAAAAAGAAATGACTACTGTCATATAAGAGCACTCAACCAAGGGAGCTTATAGGTTGCATGGTTCAATCCATCCCAAAATATGTGCTTCATAATTTCATTAGCTGGCAGGATAAGCAGTTCTGAACATGCCTTGTCAAATTTTCCCATGACACTATTGTCTCTGTCATAAATTATTTATTTCAAGAACAAGATGAGATACAAAGTGCTCAATGATACAACAAGTATTTAGATAACAATTCTTGTGCATATCACGTATAATAATTTGCTTGATTCTTCCACGTCGCCTGATGCCAATTTGCTTGCTAACTCACAGAAGTCTATGTCAATGCAATGCACATACCATTTCTACATTTTCGATGATAGGGAACATGACACCTTATTTGTGCAGCATGCTTTTTTATTACATTGGAAATGGCTGAAAAAGAAAAATTCCCATGCAAAACATATAAAACAACATTGGGTGTGATCAAATGGTGCTACCTCTCAATTTAAATCAGCCCATGGATTCTACTTCGTTTCAAGGTTTAAATCCCTGACCGGTCTAGCATTGGAAATGGCTGAAAAAGAAAAATCCCCATGCAAAACATATAAAACAACATTGGGTGTGGTCAAATGGTGCTACCTCTCAATTTAAATCAGCCCGTGGATTCTACTTCATCTCAAGGTTCAAATCTTTGACCGGTCTAGAGATGATGTGGAATTTCTTTGGGTCTAGTCATGGTAAGGGTAAACATGATGGATGCGGTGTTATTAAGCAAGATCTTTTTAAACATCAATTAACATGCCCTCAAGAAAAACTCAATGATGCCCATGATGCTGTAACATGGCTTACAGCCAACCTCTCCACAGGCATGCATTCAACATACAGTAAACAAAGCCTTAAGAATATTGTAGTCTCAGAGTGTTTCATGAAGTGAAAGTGGATGAAGTGCAAAGGAGAAGCCGACACGATTGCGAGAAAATTAAAGGAGTTTGTGGTCTGCACATCATATGGGGCTTTTAAAACAATCAACTGATTAAAACAAGAAAAATTTATTGTTTCTACAGTGTGTGCTTCATAGGGGATCATGACGATTGTGAGAACATTGCAACTGTGAAGACATGGGAGCGATTTCAAGTTTTCGCTTTAAGTTCAGATGGAGAGACAGACGACTCGCCGCAGTTTTGAGAGAGTTTCAGTGACCTCACTGACTGTATGGAAGAATGGAAAATTTTACAGTTGTCGCTGCATCTAAGGAGAACGAGGAAGATGACCCATACTTTCTGTTGCAGTGTACAAAACCTAAGCAGAAGGTTGAGGAAGAATTTAAGGATAATTGGGAAACAACCTATGAGAAGTGGGATGTAGTAGTTAAAGCTTTTTCGTACAAAAAAACATCCAAGAGGCCACAATTACGAACTACTACATAAGAGTCCACAAACATTTGTGTACTCTTATCTAGTAAGAGCTATTAAGTTCTAGATGCAACCTGTGCCACAATGAAAGAAGGGCAAGAGTGTATTCAAATTGGATTTAGTCACTGGATGAGCACATCTTGGGGTGTCTTGGAGCGGTGGACGAGGACGACTGAGATAGTACTAAGAAAGTGTAGTCTCATTGCAAGGAAAGAATGTTCCACTTATCCTAAAAAATAAAAAATGTATTTGAGATTATGCTTCTTTTAGTAAATCCCAAACTAGCCATCGCACTTGTTTTTGTAAATCCCAAACGATAAATCCCATGCTTTTTAGTATATCCCAAACAGCCACCGTGCTGGTTTTATTAAATTATTTTGTAAATTCCAAACAGTAAATCCCATGCTTGTTTTTAGTATATCCCAACAACCACCGCGCTCGTTTTATTAAATCCCATAACGAATCCACACATTAATAAATCCATTCGTCTTGTAATAATAGAAGCAAACCACCGCGCTGCTGGTAGTGGCTATTAATATCCTAGTGCAACCAACCACCACGCTGCTGATCACTTATCCTGCACTACTACCGTGCAATCCTAAAACAGTCCCCTTTAGATTGGCTATCTTTAATGGTCAAATTTTAACCACCGGGCTACTTAAAACATTTAAGTACTAACATGGAAGTAGATCGACACAAAATCAGGTATCACGACGAGCACCATAGATCATGGATGATGGTGGCGGGCCAAGAAAGTCCACAAGTCCAAGAAATGTCTGCAAGATTTTTACTTTTTCAAAATACGATGACATTTTGCGGCTCAAGGAAATTCCAAACTCCCAACTATCTTATTAGCCTCTCTATAGCAAGCATCTCCCAACTCTTTAGGCCAGTTTGATGCACTATGGCATACCTCTTCACACACTGCTTGCTTGACTCTATTGACTTGTATGCCCATAGTAACTCCTCCTTTCGTCGTTGGGGGTCCTCTTCATCCTGGTCTTTATGCTTTATACAACTTCGCGCCTCCATCATGTCCTGCCAAAAGAAACCTACATCATGAGCTTGACAAGTACCTTAAAGGAGTAGGAAAAACAATAGCCAAGTAAATTAATATTCACCGTCTATGTCGATTCCAAGTAATACACCCACCACCGAAGTATGTCCTCCTTGTAGCTATTTTCCTCCTTCTCCGGGTCTATTTCTGCGAGGAGGTCATCCAACATCGTTTTTAGATAGAACAAAAGCATTCCAAAGTCTTTTGGGTATACCATAAATTCGCAGTAGGTGGATTGGTATACAAAGTTTTGGGGCTAGATTTCATAATGGGCTCTTAGTTGTGTTAGCACTACACTTAAATAGGGAGAGAGTTCATTGAGCCCAACCTTCTCATTCTTCAATCTCACATTAGTTGTCTAATTGAAATCTTTCGTCTCACATGAGTTGTCTAATCAAAATCTTTTGTCTTACATTAGTTGACTTATTGAAATCTTTCAGTCTCACATTAGTTGTCTAATCGAAATCTTTTGTCTCACATTAGTTGTCGAATCAAAATCTTTCATCTCACATTATGGTCCTTGGCGTGTTAAAGGACACTATCTAGCCACATAGCCGAGAAAACATTGCCTAAGTAACTCTGAAGAAGATTAACAATTCAATAGATTACACACAGATTACATAGATTACATCTCAAAGACTTCTTTCCATCAAGGGTATGGTTCCACATTGCTTTGAGCAGGTCGCCTTTTTGAGCTCCTTGATTGCAGGCTTGGCCCTCCTTGCTCTCGGTTCCTTCCTTCAGGGGCCCGTCCTCTCCCTTCATGTCACTTCCTCTTTCCTTGATTTGAGCTTGCTCCTCCATATCCGTCAACAAAGTCCAGCACTTCTTTGCCTGGTTGATCCTTACATGCCGCAGGCTCAGCCTTTCTTGCTCTTTTCCCCTAGGGGGCTGGTTCCTCCCTTCAGGATCCTTTTCCTCGCAGCAGCAGGCTTGGTATTGGCCTTCTTCAATTTGAGCTCCTTGTCTTTTGTATTTTTTGCCGAAATGGCAAATTAAGCTACAACATCTACTTTCTCGTTGTAGATAGTTGTAGCAAGCAGGCACATTTGATCTGTCCATGACCTCGGCAATGACAAATGCATTCTCTACATAGCGATCTTGCATGCACAAACACCCCAAAGCAAAAAACGTGCACAGGGTGATAGCACACAGGCCATCGAATCATGCAGTCATCGATGATGGGGGTATGCAGACCATGCATTTTAGACCCTGGTGCATAGCAAGATAGGCATCCAATGTAACTATTGCAGCCATCAATACCACAGTCTTGCTCTGTACATGACGAAGTTGCTTCTTGATTCCTACCTCCCTCATCCTAAGGATGCGGATGTTCTCCTTCATCTCCTCCACTCTTTGCTCACTCTATGCAATAGCTTCATCTGAATCCCTCAGCATCTATTGAAGGTTCTTAAATTGCTCAAAAACATCAACATGGGCCGTTTTCAAGACTTCCACTCTAGGTATAGTCACGCCTTGAAAGCGTGTGATCACTTGCTGGAAAGCATAGCTACCCCACTAAGCAAGGTAGCATCAATTGCCCGATGGGATGCTACACGATCACTTGATGGAAGAGAAATAGCATCAATTGCCCGATGGGATGCTACATGATCACTTGATGGGAGAGAAAAAGCAGTAGGGGGAGTGGCTGGATGAGAGTGATGCCTATAGGTGCCCACGACATTAGAAAAAAGATATTTGATGAATTAGTTGTGTCGAGACGTGACGGGTGAAGAGAGTGATTAAGCTAAGATATGTTGCAAAAAATTAAGGCGAATCTCAAAGGTTCTTCCTTCTTGAAAGTTCCAACCGCCTCACTTGATATATAAAAGACTTCTGTTGCTTCCATCCTGCCAACAATTGAGTTAGTGAGAAAGGCTTGCCTGGGTAGAGAGACAATCGTAAGGAGGGGGAAGGGAGGGGAGGCATAGGGCGTAGGCCCAAAGTTTAGATACTCTTGATGACAAGGTCAGACCCTCAATCCACTCGCTCCATGGCTGCTGCTACCCGTGCTAAATCCTGATCCTCCCCCCCCCCCTTGTGCTTCCCAGCTCTCTCAAAAGGGTTGTGGAGGATCCCAACGTAAACGAAGCCTTGCAGCCTGACTAGAATACGTCTAGGCCATCCAATAGGTGCCCATGATGAGCTAGCTTTCAACTCAAGAGCTGACGGGAAGCTCTAATGTTGTAGCAACCTTAGAAAACGTAATGGGAATTTTCTTTGCAAAACTAGATTTGCCGCAGGCACCGTTTGCATCATAACTACTAACTCGAAATTAAACCTAAATCTTAGAATTGTATCGGGATTTTAAAGGAAAAAAGCGAATGAGTATGTAAGTGGCCATGAGACACGACACAGGGTCTGTCAAGACCCGATCCTCCCTGCAAATGTCAGGGGTGGTGATTTATTATTGATTTCATAATGTCAATATTTTGGAAGTTGAAGTATGAAATAAGGCGATTACAATAGCTAACCCTCCTTGCATTATATACAATATTGTCACATGGCCTACAATCATATGAATAAAGGTGTCGATATCTTTCAATCTTGCATCTGGCTTGGATTTCCTTGCTCCCGCGCATTGATAGGATGCATCAAAAGAGAGAAATGTTGTAAGAATTCAGGTTGAAAATAAGCAATTTTGAACGGACGCATAATTAAAAATATTTGTATGATAATATATAATATAGAATTATTATAACCACATAGTGTGGGCGGGGAGGCGACGCACTTCCTTCCCCAAAGAGTTATAATCCGAGGGAATGGACCCTTCCCTAGGTGCCAAGATAATGCTGAGAATATAAACGTTGAGAATATAAGCACCAAGAATAAGTCTCACGAATGGATAAGATATTGGCATATTACTTGGATGTCAATAGTCGTAATCATAGCCGGACTGCCAACAAGAGCGATTGAGTTGGTGTGAAAATACTTGAACTAGTCGAAGCAAGTAAAAGGAAGCAAGATTGCGTAGAGCTGGATTGGAGATGTCCCTGGAAAAAGCTACGATCAATACACCCTCGATGACTATCTGAAGTGGATGGGACATCGCATGAAGCTAGCAGAAGATCATCAGTTACTTAAGAAAATCTGGATTTTGCAGTTCCAATCACCTTCTTTACAATGGCACCGACCAAGCGTGTTACCATCGATTTTCTCATCCTTGATTTTAGCCTTAATATTGTCAATGTAGTTCCAGCTTAGATCGATCATCCTTGATTTCAGCCTTAATATTGTCAATGCAGTCCCAACTTTCCACCAGATATACGGGTAATCGGTTCCCTAGTTTGAATCATTGCCTGATTTAGCTCCCGGAAAGGTAACCATGTCAAAATCCCCTGCTAGTTTCATGAAAAAAAAATCCTTAATCTTCAGGAGAAAGCTGACTGCAAAGCGTACCTCCCTTTTGTCACCTCTTTCTAGCCTTCCACCTCCATTCTTCCTCCTCTCCGACTCCCGAGTGCCCCCTAGCTCACGTTCCCACACCGCTCTTCCACCCACTGATTTCTCCGCGTTCCAAGTTTTACAAGCAATGACTTCCCTAGTCAAACATTTGCACTCCAAACTCGGCTGCATGTTCACTTTCAAAGAAACCCAATTTTAATCTTTGCCACTTGAGTGTTACTTGTTATTATTTCTTCAATCTTTGCTACAGCTTGCGGTAACTACTAACCATCATTGCTCCAAGTCGCAGTTTCCGTGACTCTGGTCGCTGGATCATCAAGTACATCCCACAGAAGTCCTCAGCCCTCTTCCTACCGATTGCCGCAACCTTCATAGAAAGTCAAAACTGATGAGAAATCAAAAAATAACCGCTTTCTTTTGGCGCTTGTTGCCACAAAGACGATGGGTTGCGACAAATTTGATAGTCCCTTCGTGCTTGATTCGTTGCAGCTGGTCCAAAAGCAGCTTTTCTGTGTTGTAAGGAAACCATTGCAAAATCATCTCCATGTTCTTGTCCATTCATCTAAGTTTCCTCTTATGAGCTCTTGCAACCCAAAGCGTTGCACCTCTTAGTCAATCATAGGAACGATACTGTCTTCTTTCCCGGTAGCAGTCAGGAATGTGTAGGACGGCATACCGATGCTTTGAGTGGGCAATGATCCACCTTTACTAGTGGAGCGCGAGAAGACAGCTACATACGCTCCAAGCTGCATTGTACTGGTCTTAAAACCATTTCCGTATTGCCCGATCGTATTGGCAATCTTGCTCTTAGCAGAGTAACCAAGTGGCATACACTGTCTCATGCGCTCAGGATCCATTCCTCCCCCGTTATCTTCGATCGTTAGCATATGAGACGACCGTCTCGAGGATTTCGGACCATATCCACTTTGGCCATGGTAGCGCCATTGACAGCCTCATCCATTGCGTTGTCAAGCAGCTCGACGATTGCTCCAAGCGCCCACTTTTGACTAGTTGTGTTGGAATGCAAGAACTTTGGATGAAGGAAAGTCAAGAGTCGGAGTGTTAGGTAATAACCTTGCTCTTATCATCGTTCTAACAAAATCGATGGCATCCTCAAGGATGAGTCCAAGCGTGAACCTTACAGCAAGAATCGATGGTCAATCGATCCTACTATCACAAAGCATCTTGATTCTATTTATATAGTTTGGTATGTTGAAAAGCACGTAGGTGCTTTAGTGAATAGCTTTTGTCATATGCTTTTGTACTAAAGAGATCAATCGGAATTGATGGAGATCAAGGGCCCATATTGATGACAAGTGGCTGAAGGAGGTGTGAGAAAACCGAAACATGCCTCTAGGCTGCCTCCCGTAATTAGAATCAATCTCCAATCCATTCTACGTTAAAACAATGTGTTGTTTGTTAGATTCGAATTTTTGAAATAGAGGAAGCCATTAGGCAAGTAGAGTTGCCTATAGATTGGGGAGGGCAATCATGCTTAGATGAATTGAGAAAAAAGCCCATAGAGAAGTTTGCTTCACCTAGTAGTACTAGGTAGTAGAGAAAAAGTGGTCTCAACACTATCCTTCATCATCTCGACACATGAATAATTCGATCAAGTTCCTTTTGCTTAGAATGTCAGAATCAGAAGCATAGTTGGAGAACCCAAAAGTTAAGTACTTACTCTAATAATGAGGTTCGGAACTTGGAACCACGTACGGGATGCGGGATCGTCCCGACTCCAATCTGCCATTCTGGGCAATCGAAATCGACGCCATAATCGTCGCCTGCCACTCATCCTCAGCTCTACAATCAGCGCCCTCTCTTTTTGCCTAGTTGAGGATCCTTCGATCTGTGCAGGCAGTGGAATTGCAATTGGAAGCAGTGTAGATCGCGGTTCAGTCTACTACGAGGATCGGCTTCGCTTGCTGCCTGGATTACAGCGATAGGTGATGATTCCTTACGGATTTTAACGCTCGTGGTGGCTTCATAAGCTTGTTGCGTAGAACAGCGGGACAGTTGGCTTCTCAGGACGATGAATTCGCACGAGGAAAATGCGAAAGGGTGCGCCTTCTGCAGGAGAATTTTAAGGTCTTAGTCCTCCAATGTTTGGAGAAGCAAAATGGAAAATGACACCAAGTAGCGGCGCAGCAGAGGGGTCTTACAAGGAGTGGATCAGTATTTGCGTGGGATTAAGATCGTAGAAGGTGGATATATTCGGACGTTGGTTTCCAATGCGTGGTAAAACTGAAAGCATGTTCCTTGGAGACACTCCACACTGTGAACTTCTGTCCCAAATCCTCTTTCAAGTCACGGAGACGGCCCAGGCCGCCCCAGGTATCTTTATTGAGAAGGAAGGCTTTGCACAGCTTTTGAGCTTCCTTGAAATGATCAAGCCCTTCATCATTGAGCTCGAGGAAAAAGGAATGGGCGACGCTCCCACAATCAGGGTTGCACTAGAATCTCTTGGAAGGGAGCTCAAAAACCTCAAGAACCTCATCGATACTTGTTCCCGCAAAAGTAGGTTTTATCTTCTTGTAAAATGCCGTTCCTTGGTGAAGCGAGTGCAGGAAATCATTAATGGAATCGGTAAGGCCATGAGCCTCATCCCATTAGCCGATTTGGATATTTCTGTTGACTCTAAGGAGAAATTTTCATACCTTTGTCAAGAAATGCAAGTCGCTAAATTCAAGACAGCTTCTACAGCAGCAGAAGTCGGGAATAAAATTGAGTCGGGCATACTAGATCGCCGAAAGAGCAATAACTTTGCGAATGATCTATTGGTCCAGATTGCTGAGGCTGTGGGCGTTGACCTGAATCCTCTCTCCCTTAAGAAGGAGCTTGAAGAGTTGAAGAAGGAAAAAGATGTGGCAACGCTGCAGAAGAACAGGGCAGAGGCTCTTCAGCTAGAGCAGATTGTTGCTCTTCTCAGCTGGGCTGACGCAGCAGACTCTGCCAGAGCCAGAGAGACTCAGTATCAGGATATGAGGTTCTCTCTTGGAACGCAGCCGTTGCCGGCTTTGCAATCCTTTCATTGTCCTATAACGAAAGATGTGATGGATGATCCCGTAGAAGCTACCTCTGGCCATACTTTTGAAAGGTCTGCAATCGAGAAGTGGTTTGCAGATGGGCATACAGTGTGCCCAGTGAGCTCTGTGGAGTTGCACGACCTGGATTTGAAACCGAACATGAGTCTCAAGTGGTCTATTGACGAATGGAGGGAGAGGAACGTCGTCATTCAACTAACAACCATGGCACCAAGACTTATCAGTGAGGATGAAGAGTTAGTGACAGCAGCTTTAGATGAGCTTTACAGGCTTTGCGAAATGAAAACAATGCACCGGCAGTGGATTGCAGCTGAGGGGTTGATACCCGTGTTGGTTAATGTTCTCAAATTGAGCAAGAGTAATATCAGGAAAAAGACACTAGTGACTTTGACGGTTCTACTAAAAGACAATGTTGTCAACAAGGTGAGAGCTTACAGCTTCAACTGTACATGAACTTTTTATATTTTCGTTTTAACTCATACGTGATGACTTTATGGCTTCTCACTATTTTAAATGACTCACACTCAACTAGCTTTTCACTCTTTTCACCAATTGAGCTATGTTTAGTGGATTCATTTGATTCTTGCTTAATCCTCACTATCTTAATCCGCTCACATTCAATTTGTTTTTCACTCTCTTCAACAATTGAGTATTTTTTAAGTCAATTTTTTTTTCTTCCAATTAGCTAAGTTTAAAACCCCATCATAGAAGCTCACATTATTTTTGGTCCCAAGATAGTAGAAATCTCAGCCGTCCCTTTATTCAGGGGGTTTCAATGTTTAGGTATTTAGAGTGGGCACCGTGGATAATAAAATCCACAACTTCCTCCCCTGCACAGGTATCCTAGCCATTAGGCTAGCAACATTTCATGTAGCTACGAAAAAGTTGTTATAGCAGCTATCTTTAGGAGGGGGCACATTAATGAGAGCCGTCCCCTCCAATTGTATGGTGTCATGAAGGACATATTTCAATGTAGATGCCTGACATAGCTGGAATTGATATCCGTGGATGGTTAATCTTTATCAATGTCCTTGCTGCCATAATCCACGAGTGTACAAAGGGCTCCAGGCTGCATAACTTGGATTTGGCCCGAATAAATATTGGACCTGATTTTTGTGTTACCATGGCTAAAATGTTTGGTTTTGAGCTTTGTGACGGACTTCTGTTAATGGGAGGGCATTTTTGTATGCAGGCCAAGGCCTGTGACGCTGGTGTTGTACCTCTTGCTGTACATTCACTTGCACGTGAGGTGGCAGAGTCGAGACAAGCTGTAGCTCTTCTTCGTGAGCTTTCCAAGGAGGAGAAATTATGCAAGCAAATAAGCAAAGTACAAGGTTGTATCTTGCTCCTTGTTACCATGTCCAATAGCCAAATTCAGCAGGCTGCGGAAGATGCACAAATGATTCTGAAAAGTCTTTCTAAAAAGAAAGATCAAAATGTGGTGCTTATGGCACAAGCCAACCATTTTCAGCCTCTAGTGCAACGTTTGAATGAAGGTACTCTGCTGTGTCTTCACATTCTAAAATTTCTGCAAGAAGCGTGCTGCTATCTTTTATCACTCTAGCAACACTATTTACTTTTAAGTACAGGTTTCTATACGAGATATACATAACCACTCTGATTCTATCAATCTTAATAAACTTCTCTCTCTCTCTGCACCTTCTTTCCTTTTTCTCTCTTCTATTTGTCAGCTTATTGCTTCATAGCTCCAATTTTAAGTTAGTGGATTAATTAATTCTTCTTGATTATCCAGTCTGCCAACCCCTAAGCACATTTATGGAGTATAGGGTTGGCATTCTGAACGGTCAACGGTGTAGGTATAAAGGAAAAAGACTTGTCTCCAAAATTCTACTTTATAAGCCATGATCAGCCTTTGGATAATGAAATTGGTTATATAACTGTGCAAATGCTTACATTAAAGAGGATTTTGTTAATCTTCACGATTATTCACTGAGATGCTGGGCTGTTAAGCTTTGAGCTCCCATCCAAGTTCCAATGTCCACATGCGGCCGGGATATATTTACATTTTAGTCAATTAGGAGGAAAAGATGTTGACTGAAATTACTGGGATAGATACTTAAAAATGGTAATGCTTGATGAGAAATATTGTATAATGAGCCCAATCCGGGTGACGAAATGACCTAATTAATCGTTGAATGCAGGTATAAACAGTACACAAATTCTTATGGCCAATGCTGTGTCTCGTATGGAATTAACGGATCAAAGTAGGGGGGTTTTGGTTCGGCTGGGAATATTACCTCCTTTGGTTAAGATGATATCACAGGGGAATTTGAAATTAAAATCTGCAGCTCTTGGTGCTCTCCAAAACTTGTCGAAGCATTCTGAGAACAGGGATGCAATCATAAAAGCTGGAGCAGTACAGCCATTATTGGAGCTTCTTTTCACTACCAGATCAGTGTTGATACAGTTGAAGGAGCAAGCTGCAATCACATTTGCCAACCTTGGTGTGGCAACGACATTTTCTGATGGTGATACTGACTTGCTTGGGAAGATTCTAGAATCTAAGGAGAACATCGACCAGCTTATGCTTTTGCTAAGTGTGACAGGGCCTAGCATTCAAAGCCATCTTCTTAGGGCTCTCAATGGGATCTCCTATCCACGTTCTGCAAAAGAAGTGAGGAAGACACTGAGGGAAGCTGGATTCATTGAACTACTCATAGGTTTCTGTCTTCTTAATGCCAATTCTGACGTGTGTCTCTATACTTTAGAGCTCCTTCGCAACCTAACACAAGATGGAGGTGGTGAGGCACTGGCAAGAGAGATACATCAGAAATTATTGGATTTTTTAGTAGATCTTCTGGTTAAATCTTCTGGAGAGGATGAGAAGAGAGCTGTGATGGGCATACTAAACAATCTTCCTGTAGACAAAAGGCAAGTGACAGACATGATGATGGAAGCGGGGCTACTCCACGTCATTATTGAAATACTTAAAAAATATATGGATACTACATTTGGAAACAGAGAACTTCTAGATAGCACCACTGGTGTACTTATACGTTTTACTCTTCCATCTTATCTACCTCTCCAGCACCGTATTGCTGAGCATGATGTCATTCCTGTCCTTCTCCATCTGCTTAAAATAGGGACTCCATTGACAAAGTGCAGAGCAGCAACATCGCTTGGACAGCTTTCAGCAAGCACAGCAATACTAAGCTCTCCTGTTAAAAGAGTGAAAGGGTTTGGGTGTTTTGCTCCCAGGGCGGGAAAGAGATGTAAAATTCATGGTGGCGTTTGTTCAGTTAAAAAGACTTTTTGTCTTTTAGAGGCAGAAGCCCTTCCAATTCTTATACAGACCTTGGAAGAAAAGGAAGAGGCAGCAGATGAAGCTGCCCTCGGTGCCCTTGCCACTCTTTTGTATGATGAATTTTGGGAACAAGGGGCAGCAGCTATAGAGGAAGCAAAGGGTGTAGGTCCTATAGTTAGAATGCTCACAACTAGTACTTCAAGGGGTCAAGAGCATGCTGTGTGGATTTTGGAAAGGATTTTCAGGAAGGAGACATATAGGCTCAAGTATGCAAACCCCGCCCAAATGCCTCTCATTTGTTTGACTCAAGATGGGACAAATAGATCAAGACATTCTGCTGCCAGAATTCTAGCTCACTTAAATATTTTACCTGAACAGTCAGCATATTTTTGAGAAGAGCATGCTGTGTGGATTTTGGAAAGGATTTTCAGGAAGAGACATATAGGCTAAAGTATGCAAACCTCGGCCAAATGCCTCTCATTTGTTTGACTCAAGACGGGACAAATAAATCAATATATTTTGCAGCCTAAATATTCTACCTGAACAGTCAGCATACTTTTAAGGCTCCCTTTTCCTTGGCAAGTTGGGTCAGACAGCGATAGGAGCAAGAGCAAGGAACTAGATTTCCACACAGACCCAAGGAGGGATTAGAATGTGTTAGCATGCTGTTGTATAATATTATATATTCATGCTCTCGTAGCTGACCACAGTTCTGTGCCGTCAACACATTTCTTAATCCATTTTGAAAAACAATGGAGGAAAAGTTGATCAGGCGGACATAATAGGCAAAAACAAGGACATGTGATGTCCATACAGATATACAAGATGGAACGAATACAAGGTCAAATTCATACTCTTCTTACTAGATATACGGTAAACATCAAATCAAACACAGCAGTTTTATTATTCCTGATTATAAAATTGTGCATAAACAGATTACATGTGGGACTTTGTGGCTATTTGTGAATGGAGCCATAACCACGAAGGCATGCAGGACGACATTTGAGCTTCCTTGGATGTCCAGTTGGTTCACTGCAGCTTTGTTAATGTAAGATTTCATTAAAGGGCGCTCTAGCCTGTGTCAACTTCAAGGGATTAATGCAAAGATTGTGAATGGAAACATACCTATGAAGGCATGCAGGATACTCTAGGCTCTGTCATGCACCAGTGTACCCCTCGGCACATTTTGGATTTTCCACATGGATTTCTGGACTTCCTTGGTCAAAATTGGGGGTATTTGGACTTAGATATCTGCACTAAAAATTTAACAAAAGCATTATTTAAGCCCATGAGGGCAGAGTGGGTGTAATGCGAAATTTGAAATCCTACAAGGTGATCAAAGCAATTAGATAATAATTAATTCACACATTTTCAGAATTAATTTTAGCTATAGTCAAATTGTGGAGCATATTTGCTTTTTAGATTCTTTCTTTCCAAGGTTGCTGCTTTGGGCGTAGCTGAATAACTCGTTACTAAAGGTGGCTAGATCTCTTACACAGTACTAGCTGTCTTGTAGATATCAGTACGGTGCCCAATCTTATATCAGACTTGCAGTTCACTTGTCGAACTTCTCAGATTCTAGAAAGTTGTGCAATGTTCTTCAGCATCTTCCTGTCTTGATGTTGATCTCGTCCATGGTTCCATGTTATTACTGCCTCCACATCGAACTACCTTGCCTCTGTATCCTTGTTATTTGTCACATCCTAATCTCCTACGTCTGTTCTAAAGTTGCTTTCTTGGCTTCTTAGATTTTCCTGTCGTGACGATTTTCCCTTCTAGCTTGGCCCATGTTCCTTTCAATGCGCTCCTCTATATGGGTGGTCCTCGCAGAGCCTTTTAGATGTAGGGCATCTACTATGAGTTGAGTCGTCAAAGCCACTGGAATAATAGAGTCTTTATTTTGATCCTCCCAGTCTGTGTTGGCACCAAAAAGGTGGTTATTGGAAGCAGAGCTTGCTGTAAGTCATACAAGGTTTAGCCGCAAGTGTGTGGCATTTTACTGTAATCTTCTACCGAGGAAACCATATCCTCGATAGCTGTTTTTAAAGTAAGCACGGATAGCTGTCTTCGTCGAGGGTGACTCATTGGTAGATCGTGTATGAGGTCTTCACCCAAGGGTGACTCTTTGGTAGCATGTGCCTGTGTGGGGAACGGACTACGGCTATTTGGCATGGGAAGGTCTAATTGGGAAATTGGGAGGTTATCAAAGTAATTGGAGGTTCCACTTTGAGAAGCTAGAAATGTTGAAATTTCACATTTGGATTTTTGGCCTGCCCAAGGCTTTAGTAAATGCTACTTCCCTTGAGAAAGGAAAATGACGTGGATGTTTTATGATTGCTGTTTTGTCCCCATTTTTTTCTCCCCCTCTCTCTTTCTCTTCTTCTTCTTCTTCTTCTTCTTCTTCTTCTTTTCTTCTTCTTCTTCTCTCTCTCAATTTCCAGCAGGCCTTTTGAATTTATTCAACTTGTTATGATTGGGCTAAGTTGCACTTACTATTTGCATCCTTTGAAATCCTCCATCTCTCTCTCTCTCTCTCTCTCTCTCTCTCTCTCTCTCTCTCTCTCCTCTTCTTCTTCTCCTTCTTCTCTCTCTCTCCCTTTTTTGCACACCATCTCTTTATGATTGGGCTAAGTTGCACTGCTATTTGTATCCCCTGAAATCCCCCCCCCTTATCTCTCTCTCTTTCTCTCTCTCTCGACAAGCCACATGAATGAAATTCATCTTATTTTTCTTCTTAAAACCCTCGATGGTTCACGTGGCTTCCTTGATGCCCCTCTATCTGTTTTTACAAAAAAGATAGATCTAGGGCACTTGTCTTCACAAAACACATATTCAATTGCTTGGTGAATTCATTTATTGCATATCTTTATTAGGAGTGGCTCTCCTAGAGAGAGTAGTTAAGGATTGAGTTGGGGCAAAGTTTTGTGATTATTCAGAGTTTTTTTGGGAATTTTGGAAATTAGGTTTTAGCTTTTAGCTTGTTCCTAAGCTCTAGGGCGTTGGCTTTTTCAGCTTTTTTAGGTTGAGTGCGCTTTTTAGACGCCTGGCTATGATATAATTTGACCGCTCCACTCTCCCTCCATATTTGAGATCCGCTCGTTCGCTCGGAATTCTGCTCAGGAACGAGCCGCTGAGGATTATCCCGTCGCGTGGCATTTAAGCTTCTGCTACAGTTGTAACTAGACTCCTTCGTCAAGGTGGCCACTTTCTGTGCGTAGCCTTGTCTGGCCTTTCTTGCCTCGTGCCTCACGACGTGCAACTCAAACTATATCAACCTCCTGAACGCCTGGTTTCTCCTTCGCTCTCTCTATCTCTTACTCTTTCGCTATTTGCTTCTCCCTCTCTTTACCTTTGGTCTGTCCGTGTCTCTCTTCTTATCACAAGAGATGCTCTGTAGTTGGCAATTGCATGTCGTAGAATCGTGTTAAACGTAGAAGCCGATCATCGTGTTCGGTGGTCACCGTGCTATTTATTCAACCTCATCGTCGGTATCAAAGACAAGGTTTGTCTTAGCCTTCCTTTCTGTCCTACTGACTATTCGTAAATTCATTTCAGCATACTCCGTGAAGAACTTGCGAATTTGTTAGCACATTGAATTTTCCTTTCTTCATCGTAACTCCAATCGAATAAACAGTAAGAGACATCAAAGCCTTAAGCATCTGAATAGATGACAGAGACAAGTAGATGTATGAGAACTAGAGACTCAGAGAGTGTCAGGATGTGAAAAGTCCAATGTAACTCAATCCGGGCTTAACCATGGTTAAGTCAAGTAATAGTTTGGCCGTGAGGGATTCGCTAGAGGAAGTGCAAACTCCCTAGAAGTTCCTAGGGGAAAATTCTAAGTGTATCCACTAGGTCCTAGGGGCAAGGAAAAGGCATTAAAGAGGGTTTTAAAGTTTTAATGTGCATGCATGTCCTTCCACCACCTACCATCTCTCTCCCTCACCCTCCTAGAGCATTCCCAGCTTGCAAAGGAAGCTGGTACTGGCTTGCACACACTCCTGTTGCTGATTTTGATGATTTTTGGTTGCTCTTCCTCCTACTAGCACGCATTTTGAGTTGCAGGTTGTCTCTCCCTCGCACTAGGTTTGTTGCACACTTCCCAAGGTGGTTGTATGGAAGTTTGGGGCATTGTTTTTGAGGTGTTTGTAGCTGAGGCAAAGATCCTAAGGTAGGTCATCTCCAGGTTAGACATTTTGGCTACATTTCGGGGTAGATTTGTTGCCCAAACCTCTATAGCCCTTTTTCGCCTTCTCTATGCTCTCTATCGATCCATTTCTCTCTTTACCTCGAAGCTAGAAGACTCCTGCACCCTGCTGAGCTCGCCCCTCTACCACAAACAGCGGGTATTTGGTTTTTGTCTTCCATTTGATTGCCTTCTCTTGATTTGAAGCTATTTGTAGTACTTTTCTTGTGTTTGGAATCCTTTCTGGTTCCATTGGCTCAAGCAAGTACTCAGAAGTAAGGGTGTGCCTGGGAAAGGCCAGAGGACAGTATTGATGCATGTGAAAGCCTTGAGGCTTCTTTGAGCACAGTTTGCATGTTGGCTTGGATGCTTTGATGCTTTCAGTGGGGTCAAGTCGGAATTGAATGCCTAAGATTGCCTTGCCAGTTGGATCCTAGTGGTGCGCTATAGAATAGATGCCCAAGAGGTAGTTAGAGGAATTGCAAGAGGAACAGTGCATGGGTGAGCGTAAAGCATTTTCCATTCAAAAGAATTAAATAAATACTGAAAGGGGCGCCAAAGCATTTGGGGCCAGTGGGTGTCTTGTGTATTGTTTTCATTGAGCAGGGCATTCTAGCCTCCACACAATTATTATTCAATTTATTTCTAAGTAAAAGAAGTGTTTGGCATGATGCATTGTGGCTGTATTTGAGGCTTTTGACAGTTTAGCAGAGGTTCACTACCCTTTAGTTTCCTGAAGGCCGGTTTTAGAGAGTATAGTGATCTTACGGCAACTATGGAAGACATATACTTCTCCCTTGACATGCCAACAGGCTTCATAACCATGTGTGCTCAGATTGTGACGTACTACTCCTTGAAGGGTTTTCTGGAGAGCAGTGCACTACTGCGGCCCGAAGAGTGGAGTGATGCGCATGAAGGGTCATTGTTCCACTAGTCATCGGGAGCTACTTGCCACTGGGAATATGCGAAGGCCAGTATCTTTGGCTTTGGCAAGTCTATAGCTGCCAAACACCATTATCATTCCAATCAAAAGGATGAGCTTCGCTTGCATGATTATGCCGCAGAATAGCTAATTTTATACAGACTTAGCAACTTGAAAATCTCACCTTATGCCCTTCTTAACGAGGCAGGGTTCACCATTCTGCTCATCCAAATTTACCGGTGATTTGAGCATGCAGCTGGAATCTCTTTATGGTAGGCAGCCTAAAGAGATGTTTTGGTTTTCTCACATCTCCTCGCACCACGTGTCATGAATAGACTCCTTTGATTTCAAGTTATTTTTGGCTTAATCTTTTGTGAAAAAGCTAGCTGTCTGTGCTCTTCTCACCTACAATAGATACACTCGTTGTGCCTTCATGTTTGCTTCTTCACTTCGACGCTCTCTCTTTCAGTGAAGCCATCTCAAAGAAGATAAAGCTATGTTGAAGAAGAGGGGGTAGAGGAAGAAAGCCTTTTATGTCGCCGCACCATAGCCAGGACTCCCCCTGGGAGTTGAGAAAGACTAAAGTTCTTCCACTTTTGTGCTCTCACAGGCTCTTTTCTTTCGGGACCCCATCTACTTTTCTAGGCAGAGAATCCTCTCACCCTTCTCGTTCTTTTCACCAACTTTCCAAGTAACGTTACGGCCACTCCTCATTGGTCCAACACCAGACCATGCTCACAAGCAGCCACAATGGTGCCAATACTTATCGCCCTCTCTCTCTTGCCGTTTAGAGTACATTCAACAGAGATATGGAGCCACAATTCCACATCTTTTCTTGCCCCACGACCTAGACTCATCACACTTCCCAATACTAGGCTTTAGAGGTCCATCTCCACATCCAGCTACCACTGAAAGCTCAAAGAACCCAATCCGTTACTATGATGGATGGATGAAAAAGAGACACTTTTCTAACACTCTGGCATGTTTCCTTTTCCCTTGTGTCTAGCAGATGGCGACCCAATTGGCAGTGTAGAACCCCCTGCATTGCACAATCTGTGTCCCCATTTCAACAGTTATCAGGAAGAAACATCCTCTACAGCAATGAGATTATCGACAGACTCTTGAAAGGAGCAAAGAGATGGTCCAAGCCTACCGTGGAACATTACTTCCAAGAGACCGAGCCTCTAAAGGTTTCCGACTCCGAGGAAGAAGTCCAATCTATATCGGTAGAACGGATGCATAACGGGCAGCTAGCTACTGACGGTCGGTACTCTGGGTACGATCAGTAGTCTGCTTGGTAGGGAGGAAGAGGAGCTGATCAGCAAGACAGAGAGACATGATCATGTGACTCCTGATCGTGAAGACAGCTCCGTAGTAGTACTGAAATTGTGGAACGAGTTATGGAGGATTTTCTATATGATCTAGGATGTAGAACAGAACGTGAGCGTCGATTGTCTCAGCATCTGTATACAGCTCCAATTTCAATAGCCTCCCAGCCAAGACTTCCACCAACCTCCAGGTACAAATCGTTTTTTTCTTGCAATACAAAGGGTCATTCTCGAAAACCTCTTTCGCTATGACTAGTGTAGTCTCTGTATTTTTTCATCTCGTGAGATGCTTTTGTGGAAGAGTGGATTACAAGGGTGTGCCTAGTGCACGTATCGATACTTTTTACCGAAAATTATCCCAAATCCCCCGGGGGATTCACTCTTCATTAAAGGGGGACGTCACCTGCGTGCATGAACTTCAAGAAAACCCCCTATTTAAGATCCACGTAGGATGATAAAACACCCCTATTTAAGCTTATAAGATACCACCAAAATTCCATTATGTCCCCCCCTTTCCTTAAATCTACATTCTCTCTCAAGCATTTTGATTACACAATAAGCAAATTTAGGTTACTTTCCCTATGACTATTTAAAACGATACACAAAATCAAACTTGTTTGGACTAGTTACCCAAGGTAACCTATATTATGTCCCCCCTTCTTAAATATGGCATGGTCCTCCTAGCTTAAATTCAATATTGGGGAAAAAAAAAGGGCCCCCACCCCTAATGTATAAGCTTATGCCTCATTTCAAAAAAAACCCCTATTGTACACTCACGTGATATCATAAGTTTCCCCCTGTGAATCACCCGGGCCAAATCCATGCTTTTTGTGATTGCGCACCTTTGTGTCTGATGTGTTTGGGCACCGTCTGTTTTGTGTAGGTTGCACCGGTACTTCCTGATTAATTCAGCAGCCTACAATCTTCATGGAGGGGAATTTGTTAGTGAAACAACATGTGTTGTCGTGAGCTATTGTGTAGTTTCTGTAGCTGCTTCGAAAGATTATGATCTCCCACAACGGGAGGAAGGGCGACGTCAAAGAGGATGACGATCGAGCCAACATCTTGAGAGGGCGAGGCAGCGAGCGCTACATTATGAATAAGCCTACTCACCGTCAAGAGGAGCATGACATGATGATCGATGGATTGAAGGTCTTCAGATCCGAAGACCGTAGTCTCGAAACTAAATTAAGTCGCCCTTGGCTCGATTTGGACGACGTGCAAGTGTGGAAGACCATCAATGAATACTAGATCAAGACAGACGACGAATGTAATCACAAATCTCTCTCATATAGAACTTGCCATGCATCGTTGGTTTTGATGAATCTGATTGCTCATTCTGCTCATATAACTTCTCATGCATCGTTGGTTTTTGATTAGTTTGATTGCACTTTGCTCTAGTTCTGCACATAAAACTTGCCATGCATTGTTGGTTATTGATGAATTTGATCTCTCACGATTGCTATATTTCCCGAACTTCAACTCTTTGGATCGTCTAGATGGTGTTGGCTCTGCTACCCTCTCTCTCCAACATCGCTCACATAGAGAAACCGCTTCGAAGGTAGAGACATGATTTCCCATGGAAAATGACGGAAGAAATCATGACAAGAATTTTGGTCGATGCTTGTGTTGGAATGCAAATACACTCATTGAGATTTAGGTAATATATCATTCTCTTACATATTCACGATACTCAATCTTGGCGCTAATATTCTCGACGATTACAACCTCAGCGCACGGGGAAGGGCCCGTTCCCTCGGATTATAACTATTTGGGGAAGGAAGCGCGTCGCCTCCCCGCCCACACTATGTGTGGTTATAAAATATATGCATACATATATATATACATACATACATATATATATATATATATACATATACATATATATATATATATATATATATATATATATATATGTTTTTCACTTCAAGTTCTGTGTTTTCTTTTGCTTTTGCATATTCTAAGTTTTCTTTTTCTATTTGTGTGCCGAGGTATTCGCAAGAAGGGAACGCTTAAACACATAGGCCATTTGGTCGGCTATTGTCAACTTAGTTTATAGTCAGGTATTTTTCAAACACTGTCTTGTCATCCTTTCTTCATTGTTAATTTATAATCAACATATTATAGATTACTCTCTTCATTCGTTCCCCTTAGGCGACCTACCGCACCCTAGTTATCTTTAGATAACGGAAGTGTGGCCTCGGGTGATTGGTTGGTATCAAAAGATGCATGAGTGCAGCAACTAGTTGGACCTAGCTTGACGCTGAGATCGCATGGGATTGTGCTGGCTCGTTTTCGTAAGTGAATGCCCTCTCACACTGCCACACTTTTGAAAGCCCCCTACTCCTTATCCACCTGGCAAAATAGATCGTTTGAGGGCTACATTGAACCTTGTGAAGGAACACTATACAGTAGCATCATGCGATGTGCTCAACCATCATGGTTGAGCACTTAGCATGTGCCACAACCTTACGGCTTGTCGGGGCAGCATTCACACTCTCAGCTTACTTCAATGTGACGAGTCTTCTCTCTCGGTAGTTGATTTATTCATAAAGAGCAAGACTGGCCTCTTTAGCTTTTCTTTGGTCCCATTGTCCACCAGAGCTATCGTGGGATTAGCCTTGCTTGATTCATCCAGGATTTCTTTCCAAGGACAACTAACTAGGGGAGCTTTCTATAAATTTTTCTCTTCAGAACTAATATCTACCTAAGGTGTTTGCCTTGTTGTGACTCAAGTTCACCTCCTTCTACTCTTACTTGATTGATTACATTCCCATACCGTCACAATTGGGTTGGATTCTTTATAAACGTTCCTATTTTTACTTGCATTGTACTAGTTGCTGTCTCTTAGCCATTGCCCCATATACTAGCAAGGCGGGCTAATTTTTAGCTATTCAAGTTGTGTACAACAAATCATTTAGCTTTGTTTGAAGTTCAAGATGACTGGTTGCCCATCTTGTTAGGCCAAGCATCATACTTGTATGCATTGCACTTTGAATAATAAGAAACAATTTGAATGGGGAGGAAGTGTTGCAAGTGCAACTCAAGGTGATCCAAAGGCAACTCAAGTGTTGCAAGTGCAACTCAAGGTGATCCAAAGGCACAGAAGACAACTTCATAAAGGTAAAGAGATTACCTTTATGAAATTGTCCTTCCATGGAGAGTTTTGGTTCTTTGCCCTTCCATGCCTCTATGCACTTTCCAGTGGAACCTTGACGTATCAGTCCATCATTTTGCCATGTATTGGCTGGCAATCACATAGCACACTTGTGCAGCAAACCTGGCTGCCACATGGGTAATCTAGAAAATTGAATGGCCTGCCTTGTCGGTAGCAAATAGGCTACCACGTGGAGGTTGCCATTTGGGCTAGTCTAGCCCAGGCAAAGGAGCTGAAACGACAAGACCAGGGTTTTATAGAGCAGCCTATGACGGTGTGACTCTGTGTAGTCTCGACGGCGGTGACTCACATGTCGTGGGGATCTTGAAGGAATTCCAATGCAGTCTCCACTCCAAGCTACTCCTTGTGAGAGCAATGCAAAGTTCGCAAGTGTCACTCAAGCGGCTCCCAGATTGTTGCCAGATGGAGCCTCCACTCCAAGCTACTCCTTGTAGAACTATGCAAAGCACGAGTCCGCATGTGTCACTACTGGGCTAAATCTACTTTTGCTATATTGTAGTAGAGGGATGTAGTGGATCCTTGTAATGGGTTGTTGCTAGAAGTGTGGATGAGTGATTCTTCTGGAGTTGGCTCCTCAGGGTTTGGGTGATCCAATTGAGTACTTGTGACCATTCAAAGAAGGCAGAAGAAAAAATGTAAGGGGTAAGTTAGCATGAAGAAGGTTAACTAGTAGGGTTGATGTAAGATCCTAGTGATGTTAGTGTTAGCAAGGTAAGTATAGAATATTCTCATGCTCCTCCTTAAGTCCCATATTTAATTTGGGTGGAACTTTTATTGGATTCTCATTAGACTATATTTTTGACATGCCATCTTGTTCTTGTGAGCTATGTAGGTGCCCTTTTTGAGTCCTTTTGATTGATTACATAGCATTGTGGCCTTTGTTTGAAGTTTGTTTGAGCCCAATAAGCTTTTGGTGCCATTTGGAGCACTCTTGTCCAAGTCATCAAATCCCTCCAGAGGAATGTGATCCTAGACTACAAACCCTTGGGTCAAAAATTGTAAGTAGTATCTCTGTACAACCTTACTTTATTAGCACTACCTCCTTAAGGGAGTACTATAGTGGAGAGTTGTTAACACTTTTTTTGTGAATTTCCACGTGTAATTGTTTTGTTAGCACTGACTCTCCTAGAGACCAATGCTTAAGGATTGAGTTGGGGCAAAGTTTTGTGATTATTCAGAGCTTTTTTTGGAAATTTTAGAAATTCCTAGGCATTATTTTTGAATGGGTGTTGGCTTTTAGCTTGTTCCTAAGATCTACTTTTGGAAGGGCATTGGCTTTTCAGCTTTTTTACTCTCCCTCCATGTTTGAGATCTACTCATTCACTCGAAATTCTGCTCAAGAACAAACCGCTAGGGATTATCCCATCGTGTAGCAATTCGAGCAAATTTTTGCTACAGTTGTAACTAGACTCCTTTGTCAAGGTGGCTGCTTTCTCTGTATAGCCTTGTCTGGCCTTTCTTGCCTCGTGCCTTGCCACCTGTAGCTCAAACTCTATCAACCTCCTGAACACTTGGTTTCCATACGTTCCTTTGCTATCTCTATCTCTTACTCTTTCGCTCTTTGCTTCTTCCTCTCTTTACCTTTGGTCAGTCTATGTCTCTCTTCTTATCACAAGAGATGCTTTGTCATTGGCAATTGCAAGTCGCTAGTCACCATACAATTGTGTTCAATGTAGAAGCTAATCACCATGTTCGTTGGTCACCATAGAAGTGTATTCAATGAAGAAGATGATGGCCATTGTGCTATCGTATTCAACCTCATCGTCTGTATCAAAGACAAGGTTTGTCACAACCCTACTTTTAGCCCTACTAATTATCCATAAACTCATTTCAGCATGCTCTTTGAAGAACTTGTGATTTCGTTAGCACAGAATTTTCCTTTCTTCATCATAACTCCAATCAAATAAACAAAAACGCGCATAAAAACCTAAGCATCTGAATAGATGCCACAAACAAGTAGATGTAAGAAGAATTTGAGAACCAGAGACTTAGAGAGTATAATTCTCTTACAGCAACAAAATAAAAACCATATACTTCTCCCTTGACATGCCAACGGGCTCCATGATCTTGAAAACTTAGACCAATCGTATACCTTCCTATCCTCCATGTTTGTCCAAGGCCCCAGCCATTTCAAACCAATTCTACATGAACTTGGTAATCCGAAAATCTCACCCATACCCTTTCTTAGTGAGGTGGGGTTCACTATTCCACTCGTCCAAATTTGCTAGTGATTTGAGCTTGGTGAGGTATGTCGATGGAATCTCTTTATGTTTAGGTAACAAAAGTGTCGCTTGGGGCGATTGGTTGGTATCAAAAGTGGCATGAGCGTGGTAACTAGCTGAACCGAGCTTGACACTGAGATTGCATGGGATTGCGCTTGCTGGTTTTCATAAGTAAATGCCCTCTCACACTACGACACTATTGAAAGTCCCCTACTCCATTTAGACAGAGTCATCCACCTGGCAAAATAGATTGTCTCAGGGCTACATTAAAGCTTGTGAAGGAACATTATATTGTAGCATCATGCCACGTGCTCAACCATTATGGTTGAGTGGTCAGTGTGTGTGTCGGGACAACATTCACACTTCCAGCTTACTTCAATGATGAGTCTTCTATCTCGGTAGTTGATTTATTCTGAAGGAGCGAGACTGGCCTCTTTAGCTTTTCTTTGGTCCCATTGTCCATGAGAGCTATCGTGGGGGTTAGCCTTGCTTGATTCATCCAATATTTCTTTCCAAGGGATAGCTAACTAGTGGGAGATTTCTGAGTTGCTGCTGCTCTCGCTCCCTGGTTTTTCCCATTGCCCGCCCTGCTTGCCTTCTCCCTCCACCCTTTTCCGTCCACCTCTGCCTCCTCTCCGCCCTTCTTCCATCCCTTGCCTCCACCTCTTCTATGCCTTCTCCCCTACTTGCATCCTGCCTCCCTCCCCGCCTCCACCTCCGTCTCCCTCCCTGCCTCCACTTCACCGCCATCCCACCTTCACCTCCCTCCCCGTCTCCACCTTCGTCTACACCTGGCAAAATAGATTGTCTCAGGGCTACATTAAAGCTTGTGAAGGAACATTATATTGTAGCATCATGCCACGTGCTCAACCATTATGGTTGAGTGGTCAGTGTGTGTGTCGGGACAACATTCACACTCTCAGCTTACTTCAATGATGAGTCTTCTATCTCGGTAGTTGATTTATTCTGAAGGAGCGAGACTGGCCTCTTTAGCTTTTCTTTGGTCCCATTGTCCATGAGAGCTATCGTGGGGGTTAGCCTTGCTTGATTCATCCAATATTTCTTTCCAAGGGATAGCTAACTAGTGGGAGATTTCTGAGTTGCTGCTGCTCTCGCTCCCTGGTTTTTCCCATTGCCCGCCCTGCTTGCCTTCTCCCTCCACCCTTTTCCGTCCACCTCTGCCTCCTCTCCGCCCTTCTTCCATCCCTTGCCTCCACCTCTTCTATGCCTTCTCCCCTACTTGCATCCTGCCTCCCTCCCCGCCTCCACCTCCGTCTCCCTCCCTGCCTCCACTTCACCGCCATCCCACCTTCACCTCCCTCCCCGTCTCCACCTTCGTCTACACCCTCGCATCCATCTCCACCTCCCCCTCCTTCCCTCCCTCTTTATGCCTCCTCCCCTGCCTCCCCCTCTGCCTCCTTCCCACCCTCTCTGTGCCTCTATTCCCGACCCCCCTCTCCCCACTGCCCCCCCCTGCATCTTCCTTCTCCTTTCCCGCCTCCCTTCTCTGCCTCCTCCCCGCCGCATTCTCCATCCCCCCTTGCCCCATCTCCTCCTCCTCTTCACCTCTTCATCTCCTTCCTTCCTCTTCATGATGAAGTGGGCATGGAAGATTGGCATTGAGTCAGTGTCCACCGTAGTACGTCGATGTACAGACACGAACTACTCACCCTCCAAACCCCCGGCAAAGTCACATAAGGCAATCTTTCTAGAATAGGCACCCACTCATAGGAGAGCCTTGTTTTTTGCATCCCCATCCTCATGAACTGGACCATAGTGAGTTGGAACATGCACGGGCTCCACGACCGTGCTCATAGTCAACCATAGTACCTGATCCTTTGGTAGGAGTTGCAGAGGGTAGTGGTAGGGTGGACGGTGGACATTATTTTGATTCAGGCGCATATGTTCTCAGCATCAGACATTAGACGGTGACACCACCTTCTCTCAGGGAGAGGCCCAGAGGTGTGGTACCCTGTAGTAGGACAGAGCGGAGGGGTCTACATCTCGGTCTCACAGACAGTGGCTCTAGAGGTTTATGACCAAGGTGAGCTTCGGACAATTTGGATGGAAGCTAAGATGGGAGATTCCAAGATTAAGATCCTAAACATGTATGCCCTACTGTGTAGACAGAATCGTCTGGCCTTTTGGAGGAGGCAGTCAGAGTGTCTTCTGGATGTAGACTCCTAGATTGTTGGATGGGACTTCAAAATAACCCAAAGTTTGGGGAGGACAAGCAGGGTAGCCCCTCTTTCTCTGAGATGCCAGTAGTAGAATGGAGCACCTGGGAGCAATTCATTTTCATGATCAGTGGTGGCAGAGACCCCTGGCGAGAACTAGAGTTCAGCAGGATACATGGCAGCCCCCTCCTTTCAAACAGAGGAGACATGATGGACTGCTTGAGAGGCTAGACCGCTTCTACATTGGGGACTAGGCACTGCACAGAGGCAGCTCTACTTGGATTTTGGCAGGTACCGTGATGTCAGACCACTCTCCAATAGTACTCCACTTAGAGTAGCCCTGCCGAGATCTTGCCCAAAAGGGGGTCTGCATTCCAGAGGACCTCTTGTAGGACAAGGAGATTCAACAAGTCATGGCAGAGATTTGGTGCAGTTAGAGACTACACTTTATGAGGGCTAGGCTTCGTGGGTGGTCGATGCGATCCAAAGGAGCAGTGAGGAGTTTCATCACGCTCTTAGACGATGGAGGCTCTTCAGAAGGTGAGCGAGCAATGCAGAGAGACCTTGCCTCCATAGAGAGGCTCACGATCAGGACCTAGGATCTCAGTGGCTTAGTGGTAGGTTTCAGAGGGCTCACCTTGATCTTTAGGACATGGAGATTCAGCGGGCTGAGTTCTCCTATCACTCTTCTCCGGTGGGTACAATAGGGGGACAGGATGATGAAGCAGTTCTTTCAAACCACTAGGCCTCAATCGGTAGGCATGCAGCTACAACTTCTTTGATATCCACAGGGCATCATGCACACTGACCCGCAAGAGATTTTGGACCTGACCACAGGTTTTTACAGCCAACTCTTTTTCAGACAGAGAGGATGAGTCCAACTTGTCTTGTGGCCCATGAGGTAGTTTGGGATCACGTTCCGACAGTACTCACATGATTTGTGCAGTAGTCTAGAGGAGCCTTTCACGAATGAGGTGCTTTGGAAGCCCTTGAGGCTCTCCCGACCCAAAAGTGTCCTGGCAAGGATGGCTTGACTCCGAACTTCTTTCGAAACTTTAGCGAGATCATCTCCACCCCTTTTTGACTAGCTTGCCAAGAGATTTTCGAGACGAGCTCCCTTCCTCAGTCCTTGAGCAGGGGGTGGATTTGTTTGACCCCGAAAGGGGGAGATAGATCAGACATCTAGCAGTGGAGACTGATCACTTTTCATGATACTACATACAAGATCCTCACCAAGGTCTTGAGTTTGCGGTTACGGCCCCATCTTACTGACATCATTCATGACACATAGACCGGGTTCGTTTTAAAGTGTAGCATTCTGGACAACATCTTCACATTCTAGGAGGTAGTGGATTGGTCTAGGGAGGAGTCTCAACCATTGGCCATCCTCCTCTTGGATTTTGAGAAGGCCTACGACAAGGTGGAGTTGTCTTTCCTAGAAGGTACTATGCGGAGATTGGGTTTCTCAGACAGATGGATCAGAGGAGTTTCTGCACTTTATGCTCACTTTATGTGGGGTGCTCTAGACAGATGCTTATTGGAGGACACAAGGACAAGGCCTTTCCTCTCTCTCGCTTAGTCCGCGAGCACTACCCCCTCGCTCCCTTCCTCTTCTTGTTTGTGGTGGAGGCTTTGGGCTACTACTTGAAATCACAGGTGGCGGGCCTCATAGGGTTGAGGCTCCCAATAAGACAGGAGGAGGAGTTGCTAGACTCTAAGTTTGTAGATGACATGGCCTTGTATGTAAAGGGCACCACATCGATTTTGGAGAGAGTCAAGGGAGCCTTGGCTATCTACTATGAGGCCTCGGGTGCACGGATCAACTAGACAAAATCCATAGGTTTCTTCACAGGCTCTGAGGAGACACAAGAGATTCGAGAGTGGGGGAGGACTTTGGCTTCAGATGGGATGTAGATGTAGAAGACTCTGATTGTAATCCTGAAAATGAATTCGGCCACAACGTTGGTGTGCAGAGGTTCCTTAACTCGAGTTTAATCAAGAGGGTGACCGGTCTAGTTCCTATATTCCCATACATATACCGCTTCCTTGCCATCCGCAATTGGACCATGGAGTGCAAATCACACTTTTTAGGGATCCATTCCGGTACAAAGGAGAGAACGAAATGAGGACATAATGTTGGGGGTATTGATATAACAGCACAACAACAGATTGCCTCGGTCCTTGAAAGTGTTCGGCGCAAACTTCTCTATTGGAGCTTGACCAAACTCTCCCTAGCGGGCTGTGCCTTAGTAGCAAACCAGGTTCTTCTTGGCACGGTCTGGTATATTGCCTCCTGCTGGTGTTTTCATAGAGGGTGCATAAGCTCTGACAATTGGTTCGCAACTTCCTTTGGGCAGGTTTGGTTGGCACGAGGAATACTAGAGCTAGAGTCGCTTGGCAGGCAGTGGGCACTAGGAGGCTTGGGTATCATTGATCTAGAGATGCTAAGCAGAGGCCCCTTGGGCAAGTTGATTGCTCACGGCATTACTCCAGGTGCAGAGCCTTTGTGGTGTGGTCTCAATGGTGACATGTGTCATGGGGTAGTTGAAGATATGCCAACGGAGCTTCCACTCTGGGCTACTCCTTGTGGGAGCAATGCATAGCATGAGTCATCTGCAAGTGTCACTCAAGCGGCCCTTGGATTGTTGCAATGTGGTTTCACACAAGAAAGAGGGAAGAGGAAGAGGGGAGAGGAGAGGGATAAGAGGGAGAAGGAAGGAGGAGGGAGGGAAGAAGGAGAAGGGAGTGAAGAGGGATGGAGTGACAATCACAAAGGCTAGTACTACAATGGAAACAAGAGAGCACCCAAAACACTCTTGGAAGAGAAGAGGGAGCTTGTATTCAAACTTGTGCAAACAACAATGAAGACCAAAGTCAACCCTTTGGCCTTTTATACATGTCAACTTTTGAAGGGAGGGCCAACCCTTTTCCTTTTTAGCACTCTCCCTCACTTTACAACCATGGGATCTTGGGCTCGTAGGGCGCCAAGGCAAATTGCTATTCTTACCGACTCTCCTTACTAGTGGAAATAGCACTTGTGTTAACCATATTAAAGTGCTTGGGACAAACTTGGTAATAGGAGGTGGTCCTAATTGCAGTTCCCAAATAGCGCTTGTGTTAGCCTCGCCACTCCTAGGCTCGGGTGATTTGGGGCTCAAACTCCCTGAGCAGCCTCACACCTTCACTTGTTTCGAGTTCGAACCTCATGAACACGGCTCAAAACCTGGAGTGATGAGGCTAGGCTTCCGTGAGACACTCAAAGGTAACCCTGAATGTTGCTGGGAAGCCTTTTCTTTGGAATATTTGGGGAACAAACTCCCTGAGTTAGAGCTGTATTTCTTTCGTGGCTATTTTCGTTGGTGTCGCTATTTCCTGTGGATGTGGAGCTGAATAGTGCAAGGCGCATGCACTCTTCGTGGCCCAAAAGTGTGCATCTCTTTGTTCCTGCACCTCCTTGTTCTGAGCGGGGGTGGCTGGAACATACATCATGTGCATGTTGCCTGGAATCTTTGAACTTTGGAGCGGGCTTTGGGTATTTGGGGATCGAACTCCCTGAGTTTGAGCTATACTCCTTCCATGTGCACATTGCTTGTAATCATTGACCTTGGTGTATTTGGGCATCAAACTCCCTTGAGCTTGTCCTGTTGGAGTAGATCATTCGGCTTGGTCACCTTTACTCATTGATTACCTTGCATTTGGCGGTTGTACTTTGTGGATGTTAACATGTCCCCTTTCCTATTGCTGATCCGTCCTCGGGTCAGCCACGCTGGAGGAGGTTGGTGGAGAGGACTGACTACTGGATGGTGTAGCGGTTCAGCTGCCTAGACGTGAGGCGAGCAAGGTACGAGCGGTACTTCCAAAAATGGGTGGCATGCATATCCTCGTAAGTGTGGAGGTGATGCCCATGGAGGTAAGTCAATGGGTCAAAAGTAGGACCTTTATTATACAGACACAATAGCTCTTGGTGAAAAGTGCATATGAGTGTTGTCTTGCCAATTCCAACTCCTTCAGTTAAGAATATGTAAATTGGCTATTTTTTCCACATTATGTCTTCAAATACACGTTTTTGTTTTGCATTTAGTCATCGTATTTGGGAGTAATGCTCTTCTATGGAGATTAATCCTGCTGCGGTAAATGTAGGTATTGGTAAGTGTTAGCACCTTGCCTTTTTTTATTGTTTCTTATTTTTGGACAAAGAATGTCAATTGGTTGATCTTTGACACAATTGTAATGTGTCACGTCTACCATATTGGACGAGTCAAACAAAACAGTGTTATTGAATGTCTCAACCCATACATTATCATTTGCATTCATAGCCATCTCATGCAACTATTGCTCGAAGTTTGTCCAAGCTTTAGCATTTTGATCATATAAATCTATCCAATAAGTGAATTTTTTATGCAACTCATCAATCCGATGGATGTGTTTGATGTAAACATCTTGCCATGTCTTGCGTGGCTACTCTAAAATTTCTTATGATTCACATGTGAGTAAGGAATGTACATAAATTGTTCCCTAGAATAGTCTTGATGCTAATCAAAATGTGTGAACTTGGTCACTTGTGGTTTCTTTATCCTTTTTTAGGTTGTCCTATTGTATTATGATACGAATGGCAAAAACGAGATTAGCTTGAGTCTTGCTAGTCGTGCTACATAGCAATCTATAATTAAAGCACATATGATGCCAGTTGAGTCATTGGGTAATGCTGGTTTTAGCATAGCTGTGCACTGCTGAAATTGTGATGTATTTATGAATTATACTACTATACGACAAGCATGGTGCATTGGTAGTGAAGGGATTATGTAGACTGCCTGTTGTGCCGACATCTATTGCAAGTTAAAAAATGCAGCTCCCATTTTCTTAATTTGTTCATTCATGCCATTGCTATCTTGGTTTAATTTCTTAATTATATCTTGAACACTTTAGTTATTGTGTTGCCTACCTTTGAGAGGTACGAAGTGTAATATGAGGCCGTTGCATATGGGTCTAATATGAATTGATTGTTAGTGTTAGCATCCCATAATGGTGCCAGCAACTTTGCAAATGGGTTTGTCCAAGCATCTGATGGCTTCCTCTAGAGAAATAGCATTGGCCACTTTAAATTTGCTCACAAAATAATATGCATTTTCCCTTTGTTAGTGTTAATTTATTTAAAAAATTTGTGAAACTATGCAATGAAGTAGAGGCTGTGTCATTTAGCTCCCTATATAGACTTGCAAGGTTAGACTTGATATGCAAGGAGTTGTCATGGAGAGGCTCCAAGTGTTCACGAAACATCTCAACATCATATGTTTGATATGTGCATAGCACTAACCCAATAAAGTGCTATAAAGGAAAGGGTTAGATGCCCTAACCCTAACCCTAAAAAGGTTTGTATATATTCTACATTTTCAACTTAATCTAGTGTACAGTTAGTCATTTGTGGTGAGATATCTAGTTGTGCCCTCTGTGGGGGTTAAAGGTCACTGTGCCTTAACCCCGGTTATGTACAATACTCAAACACACATATAAATGAATGAAAAAGAAGATTAGGGTGGTTCTGCACCCACCAAAACTTGTGTGGCTCTCTGTCTCTCTCTCTCCTTCTTCCATTCTTGCTTCCGTTGAGAGCACTCTCAACTGGTATCAGAGCCCGGGTGATCTAGCTGAGCGTGCGTGAATGCTTGGAAGCTCAGCAGCTCTGTGGGAGGAAGGAGAGGCTTTGTGGGAAGCTTTGTGGGTGACTTTACTTGCATCCGAGTGTGCAGAGACCTTGGAGGAACATTTGGAAAAGTCACTTTGGCTTTGCGAAGTGGTTTTGAGAGCCTGTTAAGAGCTTTCAAAGAAAAAGTCGTTTTTTGAGCTTTTCCCTGTTCCGTTCGATGACAGAGACTCCGTATTAACTTGTAGAGGCAACTATTGCTTGCTTTTGGTGTCCACATTACTTCAGGAGCCTGGAAACACCTTCATTCCTGAATCTGGGATCATTTCAGTGGATTTCTGACTCACTGTATCAGTTCCTGCGTTTTTTGCCCGGGTGTTGGAACTCAAGTTTGGAGCAACCATTTGCAGATCTGTCAGTTCCGGTGGACTCAGGAGGTCCTAAAACTTCTATGTTGCTCATCATTTGCACTCCGGTGGAGTTTACAGATAGCTCTGTTTCCAAAAACGTTTTTCAGTCCGTGTGTTGGACCCAGTGATTGAGACCACGGTTTCCAAAACCGTCTGTCCCATTGCGTTCCGGACGCCCAAAAACCCCTACCTATCAGTTCTTGCATGATTCGGTGGAGGATTTTCAGAGTTATAAATCTCTGTGTATTCGATTTCGTCTCTCTATTATGCATTTTTCATGCTAAGGTTTTGAAACCTTAGATTTATGCCACATGGCAGTGGATAAGTGTTGACTCCCATTTCTCATTCATCGGTTGGGATTTTGGAGTTCTGGCAGAAGAGAGATATTTGCAGATTTTCTTGCTGAGTCCGATTATGCAATGGCGCCCATGTTTTGAAGCATCTCAGGTTCTATTTTTAGTAGCGCTCATTACCGTGGGACTATGATTTCTTGAGCATACCTTATGCATATCACTCTGGTTGCAGTTTGAGCAGTGTGCGCTCATTCGTGGTGTGCATTGGGTTGCAGTGGATGATTTATAGGCCATTTGGATGCATTGCGGTCCTTATTGGATGCGCTGATAGGCCAAAATTGCCTTGTGGGATGCTATTTTTTATGGACGCTTTGCACATGGATGCTATTTTAAGCTGAGGGACAGCTTTGAAACATTGCAGGTGATGCACTGATAGTGCTATGCTCTCTTGGATGAGACATTATTGATGCATATGCCAGTGGACGGTGATTATGCTTGAGTCATTTGGCACTTATTGGCATTTTCTTTTGGCCAGATTTGCTCATATGGATGCATAGTATATGCACATGAGTCAGATGCATCTTTTGATGCTTTGAGCTTTGAGTTTTTTGTGATATTTCAGTCTATTGTGGCATACACATTTGGGTGCACCTGGTATTTGGTGTGATTCTCTCTTGCAGGCACTAGCATTTGGGATTTTGTTTCATTTGCATCATGGCATCCTCTTCCACGTCTGAAAAGGAGTTTTTCAGCATTAAAAAGTTTGATGGGACAAACTTTTCTTTGTGGAAAGAACAAATAAGGGATGTGCTTATTCAAAAGAAGCAGATTAAACCCTTGGCAGGGATTGAAGCTAAGCCTGCAAATATGTCTGAAGATGATTGGAATGAGTTGGATGCATTAGCAAAGTCTACTATTAGACTTCATCTTGCAGAGTCAGTTTATTTCACAGTAGTAAATGAGCAGACTACGGAAGATTTGTGGAAGAAACTGTGTGCCACTTATGAGAAGGAAACTACCTCTAATAAAGTTTACCTCATGAAGAGGTTGTTTGAGCTGCAAATGAAGGAAGGGGTCTCCATTGCTTCTCACTTGAATGAATTCAATATTATTTTCAGCCAGCTTCAGGCTCAGAAAATGAATTTTGATACGGAGACTAAGGCAATATTTCTCTTATGTTCATTGCCATCCTCATGGGATACCTTCCGTACAGCTGTCAGTAACTCTGCACCTGGTGGAGTACTGAAATTTGATGATGTTGTGGGTAGCTTGTTGGCCGAGGAGATTAGACGGAAGTCTATGGATGGCAACAAGCAGGATGCAGCCTTAAATGTGCAAAGGGGCAGATCACAGTTCAGGGGGAAGTCCCAAGAAAGAGGGAAGTCTCGTAGCAAATCCAGGGCACGGAACATTGAGTGTTACCATTGTGGCAAGAAGGGCCATATGAAAAAGGATTGCTACAAGCTGAAAAGAGAGCAAAAGGATAAGAAACAGAATGCAAATTGGCGTGCAAATCAAAGGAAGAGAGTCCAAGGGAGGACAAAGGAAAAGTGAAGATCGAGGAGATCAATGCAGTCACACGTGATAGTGACAATGATGTTCTCTTCATGTCTAGTTTATCTGCAGAGTTGCTTACCACTTCAGATGATGCATATTCCCAGGATTGGATTTTGGATTCTGGTGCTTCATTCCATGTTACTCCCCATAGGGAATGGTTCTCCACTTATGATAGTGGAAAGACAGGTTGTGTGCATCTTGGAAATGACTATGCATGTGACATAGTGGGAGCAGGTGACATAAAGTTTTCTTTTGCAAATGGGTCTGCATTTGTTTTGAAACATGTGAGACATGTGCCTAAGCTGACCAAGAGTCTTATTTCAGTGGGTCAGCTAGATGATGCTGGTTTTCACACCACTTTTGGCTTTCAAATTTGGAAAATTCAAAAGGGCTCTATGCTTTTGGCCAGGGGTGCCAAGTGTGGGACTTTGTATCCCTTACATGTATCAGGGGTATTTGATCATGTTGTTGCAATAACCAAGCAGCCAAGCACTTCTTTGTGGCATTGCAGGTTGGGGCACATGAGCCAGAATGGAATGAAACTCTTATGCCGTTTGGGTTATGTACCGCATTTGAGTTTCTCTGATTTTGAATTTTGTGAGCACTGTCTCTATGGGAAGCAGACTAAATCAGCCCATAAAAGAAGGGGAAAGAAAGAGTTTGAAATGCTTGATTTGGTGCATTCAGACGTATGTGGTCCCATGCCTACACGGTCATTAGGCGGGGCTGAATACTATGTGACATTCATTGATGATGCAACTAGGAAAGTGTGGGCTTATGCTATAGCTCGGAAGAGTGATGTGTTCCAGGTATTTCAGAAATGGCTGGCCTTGGTTGAGAATCAGTCAGCTAGAACGCTTAAATGCCTACGGGCTGACAATGGTGGAGAGTATCTCTCTCATGACTTTCAGCATTTCTGTGATACACGTGGGATTAAGAGGGAGCTCACATCCCCTCGTACTCCAAAGCAAAATCCAGTTGCAGAAAAGATGAATCGTACCATTCAAGAAAGGTTGCAATGCATGCTTTCCAATGCAAGTCTTTCTGGTGGTTTTTGGGCTGAGGCAATGAAGACTGCAGTGCATGTGATCAATAGATCACCTAGTAAGAGTTTGGATGGTGGTATTCCTGAAGAGGCATGGAGTAGCAAGAAGCCCTCTTACTCTCATTTGTGTATATTTGGGTGTGAGGCATATGCACATGTGCCAAAAGAGCTTCGAAAGAAGCTAGATCCTAAGTCTAGGAAATGCATTTTTTTGGGTTATGGTGAAAGTGGAGAGATGGGCTATCGTCTCTGGGATCCAGAAGCAAAGAAGATCATACGCAGCCATGATGTGGTCTTCAATGAGAAGAAGATGCATAAGGCACCCATGAGGGATGTGGAAATGAGGAGAATCACTTTCCAGGATGTGAATCCACCTGCATATGTTGATAGGCAGCAAGCTGTCCATGCACCAAATGTGCAAGAAATGGTACAACCAAGTACTCCCACAGGTATACAATCAAGGGTAGATGATGGATCATCTATTGGTGGAAATGATGAGCCAAATGTGGCTGATATGCAAGTGGGACAGCAAGCTGAAATGCCGTTGAGAAGATCATCTAGAGTGTCTAGACCGTCTGATAGGTTTGTTCTAGGGGTAGACTATGTGATGCTTACTGATTGCGGGGAGCCTTCTTGCTACAGAGAGGCTATGATGCGTGAGGATCAACGCAAGTGGGAGTATGCTATGCAATCAGAGATGAGTTCACTTATGAAGAATAAGACTTGGGACTTGGTTTCTTTGCCACATGGAAAGAAAGCATTGCCATGTAAATGGGTCTACAAAATGAAGGTCACAGGTGATGATGTGCCTAGGTACAAGGCCCGTTTGGTTGCTAAAGGGTTCAAGCAAGAGAAGGGTGTGGACTTTGATGAGATATTCTCTCCAGTTGTGAAAATGACCACACTTAGATGCATGCTTGGACTAGTGGCAGTAGAGGATATGGAGCTTATGCAAATGGATGTCAAGACAGCTTTCTTGCATGGGGATTTGCATGAGGACATCTACATGGTGCAGCCGGAAGGCTTTGAAGAAAAGGGCAAAGAGCATTTAGTTTGCAAGCTGAAAAAGAGTCTCTATGGTCTTAAGCAAGCGCCTAGAGAATGGTATCAGAAGTTTGATGCTTTCATTCGGTCCCAGGGTTTCAGAAGGAGTGAAATTGATCACTGCCTCTACACTAAAAGGGCTAAGGATAATAGCCTAATAATCCTGGCACTATATGTGGATGATATGCTATTGGCTAGCAAGAATACTTATGAGCTAGATGCATTAAAGGCCAAGTTGCATGAGGCCTTTGATATGAAGGATTTGGGACTTGCAGGTCATATTCTTGGTATGCGCATCACGCGTGATCGGAGTAGGAAACTCCTTTGGCTTTCACAAAAAGAGTATGTTACAAAATATTGCAGCGTTTCAATATGGAGGGGGGGAAGGCAGTGAGTACTCCATTGCCTCCATATGTGAAACTGAGTCATACAGATAGTCCCAAATCAGATGAGGAGAGGGCCATGATGGCCAAGGTTCCTTATGCATCAGCAGTTGGGAGTCTTATGTATGCTATGATAGCTACTAGACCAGACATTGCATTTGCAGTGGGAGTTGTTAGCCGGTATATGGCTAATCCAGGAAAGAGGCATTGGGAGGCAGTTAAGTGCATCATGAGGTACATGAAGGGTACCAAGGAGATGTGCATTTGCTTTGGTAAAGGAGACATGCGTGTACTTGGGTACACAGATTCAGACTATGCAGGGCATGTGGATAGTAGGAGATCCACTTCTGGTTATGTGTTCACCTTTGCAGGTGGTGCAGTGTCGTGGATGTCTCGCGCACAGACGTGTGTTGCTTTGTCTACCACAGAGGCTGAGTATGTTGCAGCCACAGAGGGTTGCAAGGAGGCTATATGGCTTGATCGGCTAGTGGGAGATTTGGGGATTCATACAGGTGTACCGACATTGCATAGTGATTCCATGAGTGCTATTCAGCTAGCACGGAATCCGGTCTTTCATGCAAAGACCAAACACATTGAGGTCAGGTACCATTTCATCAGGGAGGTACTTGAGGACAAGCGCATAGAGCTTGTCAAGGTTCATACAGATGATAACCCTGCAGATATGCTGACGAAGAGTCTACCTAGTCAGCGGTTTGAGTATTGTCGTGTATTGATGGGCATTGGATAGTATGCTCACTGGTTGTTCTCCCTTAAAGGCACATTGTTCTTTAAGTGGGAGGTTGTGGGGGTTAAAGGTCACTGTGCCTTAACCCCGGTTATGTACAATACTCAAACACACATATAAATGAATGAAAAAGAAGATTAGGGTGGTTCTGCACCCACCAAAACTTGTGTGGCTCTCTGTCTCTCTCTCTCCTTCTTCCATTCTTGCTTCCGTTGAGAGCACTCTCACCCTCTCTCCTCATCTCCACTCTTCTCCTCTCCTCGCTTCATATTTGTTCATGGTATCAGAGCATGGTTGTACCTTCCGCTAAGGCACCATTCTATTGAAGAGTGTGAGAGAGATTGTAGCTGAGAGTTTCTCGAGTGTTCTTGTGAGAGTTACCTTCCGTAGAGAAAATTTTCCATCACGTACGCATTTCAATGCAAGTATCACACACTTTTGGGCCTCGGTGACAAATCCACTTCTTGCCTCGATGACAAATCCAACACCTAAAATGAACAAAGAAAAGGAGTTATTTGCTATCTTTTTCATTGCTCGGTGGTTGGTCTAGATCTAGATCAAGGTAGATATGAAGCTCTGGTGCCACCTTGAGGGGGTCACTATGTATAAACCCTCTATACCATGTGTCTTCAAGGCATATTTCTGAAATCCCTTGTCTGTAAATTTTTCATTAATAAAATGTAGCCCTTTTCTATACAAATCTGTAAATTTTGTCCAAAACTATTTAAAATAGTCCCTTATGTATATTTATTTCTGTAAATTTTAGAAATAAAAAATATCCTTCTGTTCAACTCACATGATAGGGTTACATATGATGCGTGACCCCCCTGAGGGTGCCATGCGCTAATGTCACACACCTGGTGTTTGCTGTTGCCACCCCATCCTACCATGTCTAGCTCCTGATCTAGGATGTGCACTGAGATAGTCCACCCTATGCTCGAGGATGAACTCAGCATATAGTTGAATCGCAAATGAGCAAGGGATCTGGTGGTTGTGATGCAACCAACCACCATTGGTAGCCAGATACCTTGGATAGATATGCGCTGCCATCATGGGGTGCGTACACCACAATATGTGAAAAGGTTGTCTTGAACGAGGCCGTTGTAGACCATCCCAAAAAAGTAGATCTAGTGCCACCCTGAGGAGAATCACATGCAAATTGGGCATGTAGGGATCTCCAATCCATGCCCTCTACTTGCACTTGAAATGTTTGCTGAAGGTCCTCGTAACTACCTAGTCAACGTAGACCATCAATGATTGCATCCACACTCGTGACCAAGTGAGGGAGGGCCCAGCATCCTACAGATTCCTCATCTCGACTCTCAAAATCTTAATCTGCTATTGTACAATGGTGGGAGCTACATCAGGTTTGCATAAATAAACACATACGTCTAAAGTCACTAATTCAAGTTCATATGTATGTTTACATGTGTCTACCCACATACACATGCATGCTCAAGTATAAAACCCAAAGGTGATCTACATGGATTTGGCTTCAGTTGGCATCCCTATAGGATTTGCTCCTATTTTGGGGTATTCTACATGTTTTTATCCATGACTATATCATGAAGTATAACTATTCTTCTATCTCTCCATAATGTATGTCGACAATCCTTTCAGTTTTACCTTTTCCTACTTGAAATGAAAGTTTGCAAATCTATTCATGCATAATAGTGGAAGTGATAGTAAAAGTGAATAAAAGAAAAATCTTGATGAAGGGCATGATGATTTCTTTCTTGATTTTGAAAGTTTATCTTGAAGAAGTGTGCTTGCAAATTGCCTCCAAGAATGACTGGCACATTTTCAGTCATGCTTTTAGTGATGGTAATCTTTTGACCTTGACAGACTATTTGTCCCTCCTTTACATTCACCTCCTATACCCACCTGGTGAAGTTGCTGAGAGCATCCAAATTGGGCTTTTGAAGAGAGAGTGAGGAGCACCCAGATGTCACAATTTCAAGATCAGGGGAGGAGAGGATGTCATAGTATGCTGCAAAGGGAGGAAAGATTATGCGAGGAGCTCTCAAAAAATGCAAGGAGGGAGGAAAGATCATATGAGGAGCTTTCAAATTGTGCAGACACATTTTCAAGATCAGTGTGTAGAGGCATCCATTACGAGAGGGGATAAAAGTTACAAGAAGAGTGCAAGGGAGAAAGAAACGGTTGACAGGGATAGAATATGAAACAATGAAGGAAATGGACTAGTGGAGACTCAAGTTTACAGCCCAAGTGCAAGGGAGAAAGAAATGATTGAGAGGGATAGAACACAAAACAGTGAAAGGAATGGAATAGTAGAGGCTTAAGTTTGTAGCTCGACTACAAGGAATTGTCAAGGTGAGAGCCACCATGGTGGTTGGCTTGAATTTTGATTAATTCAAGGTGTTAGTACTACCTTGCATGGTAATGAGTGATTAGAGGTGATTAGACTTCATGATTTATGTCTGTGGTAATTACTACCATCTTTCATCATCAATAGTGGCATCTAGGATTATACCAACCACATTTGTGGTGGCAGTTAAGATTTCAATGGGCTAGCAGTTAATGTCCAGCCACCACAGTTGTCCACAATTACTAACCTGCCAATTACCACCATCGGGCTTGCATGCATGATTACTATGAGTGCAATAAATTACCAATCATCAAGATTGCATGCTCAGTAGAGTACTAGAGTGCATGGTAATGAGTGATTAGAGGTGATTAAGCTTCATGATTTACTTTTGGTAGCTCTCATCAGCCACATCTATGGCGGCTAAGATTCCATAGGGATGGTAGTTAATTAGTAGCCACCACAGTGGCCCATAATTACTACTCACCTGCCAGTTACCACCACAGGGTTGCATGCATGATTACTATGAGTGTAATAAATTACCAGTCATAGGGCTTGCATGCTCAGTAGAGTACTAGAGTGCATGGTAATGAGTGATTAGAGGTGATTAGGCTTCATTATTTACTTTTGTGGTAATTATTGCTCGATGGTGGTGGCTCTCATCAACCATGTCTATCCTGGCTAAGATTCCACTGGGTTGGCAGTTATTTACCAGACACCGCAATGGCCCGCAATCACTCACCTACTAGTTACCACCATCGGGCATCTGCTTCATGATTACTGGCAACATTGTAATTCATTGCCATCACTTGTCTGGGGTGGCACCTAAGATTCCACCGCACTGGCTTGCAATTAATATGGATGGAACACCGGGACTCCACGCACCACGGTGGCTCAAACTTTATAACATATAAGATCCGTGGCATTTGGCATTTTACTACGTTGCTCTCATCTGCCCTTGCTCTACTACTTTGCTCAACACACCCTCCTCTAGCTATCTTCTCCCCCTATTATACTTTGATCCACGCTCCCTCCTCCAACTCTCATCACTCATTTGCTCCCCTGCTCTCCTGCTCCACTGCTCACCCACTCATCTTCACCATGCCTATTATTGTAACTACTACCACCCCTCGATGCAACGTGATCCCAATGTTATCTGCCTTCTCATATAAGGTGATTGCGTTGCATCCACCTGGACTAGAAATGCTGGCTCTAGTGGACACCCATTGTTCCCAAGATCAATTCGCCCCATATTTGCATGTCACCACCTTGGTTTACATGGCCGTAGAGGGCCTCTATATTGTTGTGTTGTATGGGTTCCCCCTAGATGTCAACGAAGGCCTCAGGATTTTCACAAGAGAGTACTCTCATCTTGTTGGGGGGGCTGTAATCTGAGTCTTAGAAATGTGCATGGTCTTTGGCCTCTCCATCATCTCCTCCATTGGCTCCCTAAAAATTTTTAATGCAAAAAGCTAGGCTGGCAGTAATACTCAGTTGTACAAATTTCCTCTTGCTCAATGAGGCTCATAATCACTCAACAATGGCTAGATGTAGTCTTTTGGCCTCTAAGGCTCTCAAGATCATTGGATGTAATTTTTTGGTCTCTAAGTCTCTCACCAATTGCTTAGTTTTTACATTTACGTAATCTCTTTTGTTCATTTGATGCTCTCAATATGCAATGTTGTTAACTTTTATATTTTAGTGCGTTATGATCGATCGATGTAATCTTTTGGCCTCTAAGGCTCTCACCAATTGCTGAGCTTTTATAAATGTAAAATCCTCTATTCAATTTTTGCTCAGTATAAGTTGTTGTTGATTTTTATATAGCCTATTATTGGATGTAGATGTAATCTTTTTTGCTCAATTTTCACTGGATGAATTGTAGTTGATTATCTGTATGGCCCCACCGGGCCTCTAGTCTCACTGTGGTGGCTCGAAATACTTTTGTCCTCATTTAGGATTTATTGCAATAAGAACTAAGATACCAGTAAAGTAGGACTACTATTTCCTTGGTTTAGGACCAAAATAGCACTAAAATAGCTCCAACAACCCACCGTTGTGTTTTCATGGAGATACATCTAGAAAAATACAATTAAACTTTTAGAAAATACAAATGATGATATGGCCCTTGAGGGGTCCCCTCTAGGGGCAAGGACCATATCAACATACATTATAAAATATCCACGATGCCACTCAACAGATATGGCATGTCGATATGGCCCTTGCCCCTAGAGGGGACCCCTCAAGTGTGAGAGTGGTCTCAAGGGAAGCAAGAACGGAAGAGGGAGAGAGAGAGACAGAGAGCCACACAAGTTTTGGTGGGTATAGAACCACCCTAATCTTCTTTTTCATTCATTTATATATGTGTTTGAGTATTTACATAACCGGGGTAAAGGCACAGTGACCTTTAACCCCCATAACCTCCCACATAAAGGACAATGTGCCTTTAAGGGAGAACAACCAGTGAGCATACTATCCAATGCCCATCAATACACGACAATACTCAAACCGCTAACTAGATAGACACTTTGTCAGCATATCTGCAGGGTTATCATCTGTATGAACCTTGACAAGCTCTATGCGCTTGTCCTCAAGTATCTCCCTGATGAAATGGTACCTGACCTCAATGTGTTTGGTCTTTGCATGAAAGACCGGATTTCGTGCTAGTTGAATAGCACTCATGGAATCACTATGCAATGTCGGTACACCTGTATGAATCCCCAAATCTCCCACTAGCCGATCAAGCCATATAGCCTCCTTGCAACCCTCTGTAATTGCAACATACTCAGCCTCTATGGTAGACAAAGCAATGCACTTCTGTGCGCGAGACATCCACAACACTGCACCACCTGCAAAGGTGAACACATAACTAGAAGTGGATCTCCTACTATCCACATGCCTTGCATAGTCTGAATCTATGTACCCAAGTACACGCATGTCTCCTCTACCAAAGAAGATGCACATCTCCTTGGTACCCTTCATGTACCTCATGATGCACTTAACTACCTCCCAATGCCTCTTTCTTGGTTTATCCATATACCGGCTAACAACTCCCATTGCAAATGCACTGTCTGGTCTAGTAGCTATCATAGCATACATAAGACTCCCAATTGCTGACGCATAAAGAACCTTGGCCATCATGGCCCTTTCCTCATCTGATTTGGGACTATCTATATGACTTAGTTTCACATATGGAGGCAATGGAGTACTCACTGCTTCCCCCCCTCCATATTGAAACGCTGTAATACTTTTGTAACATACTCTTTTTGTGAAAGCCAAAGGAGTTTCCTACTCTGATCATGCATGATGCGCATACCAAGAATATGACCTGCAAGTCCCAAATCCTTCATATCAAAGGCCTCATGCAACTTGGCCTTTAATGCATCTAGCTCATAAGTATTCTTGCTAGCCAATAGCATATCATCCACATATAGTGCCAAGATTATCAGGCTATTATCCTTAGCCCTTTTAGTATAGAGGCAGTGATCAATTTCACTCCTTCTAAAACCCCGGGACCAAATGAAAACTTCAAACTTCTGATACCATTCTCTAGGTAAATTTCCTCATGCAAATCCCCATGCAAGAAAGCTGTCTTGACATCCATCTACATAAGCTCCATATCCTCTGATGCCACTAGTCAAAGCATGCATCTAAGTGTGGTCATCTTCACAACCAGAGAGAATATCTCATCAAAGTCCACACCCTTCTCTTGCTTGAACCCTTTAGCGACCGAATGGGCCTTGTACCTAGGCACATCATCACCTATGGCCTTCATTTTGTAGACCCATTTACATGGCAATGCTTTCTTTCCATGTGGCAAAGAAACCAAGTCCCAAGTCTTATTCTTCATAAGTGAACTCATCTCTAATTGCATAGCATACTCCCACTTGCGTTGATCCTCACGCATCATAGCCTTTCTGTAGCAAGAAGGTTCCGTGCAATCAGTAAGCATCACATAGTCTACCCTTGGAACAAACCTATCATGCGGTCTAGACACTCTAGATGATCTTCTCAAGGGCATTTCAGCTTGCTATCCCACCTGCATATCAACCACATTTGGCTCATCATTTCCACCAATAGATGCTCCATCATCTACCCTTGATTGTATACCTGTGGGAGTACTTGGTGGTACCATTTCTTGCACATTTGGTGCATGGACAGCTTGTTGTCTATCAACATATGCAGGTGGATTCACATCCTGGACATTGATTCTCCTCATTTCCACATCCCTCATGGGTGCCTTATGCATCTTCTTCTCATTGAAGACTACATCATGGCTGCGTATGATCTTCTTTGCTTCTGGATCCCAGAGACGATAGCTCATCTCTCCACTTTCACCATAACCTAGAAAGATGCATTTCCTAGACTTAGGATCTAGCTTCTTTCGAAGCTCTTTTGGCACATGTGCATATGCCTCACACCCAAATATACGCAAATGAGAGTAAGAGGCTTCTTGCCACTCCATGCCTCTTCAGGAATAGCACCATCCAAACTCTTACTAGGTGATCTATTGATCACATGTACTGCAGTCTTCATTGCCTCAGCCCAAAAACCACCAGAAAGACTTGCATTGGAAAGCATGCATTGCAACCTTTCTTGAATGGTATGGTTCATCTTTTTTGCAACTGGATTTTGCTTTGGAGTACGAGGGGATGTGAGCTCCCTCTTAATCCCACATGTATCACAGAAATGCTGAAAGTCATGAGAGAGATACTCTCCACCATTGTCAGTCCGTAGGCATTTAAGCATTCTACCTGACTGATTCTCAACCAAGGCCAGCCATTTCTGAAATACCTGGAACACATCACTCTTCCGAGCTATAGCATAAGCCCACACTTTCCTAGTTGCATCATCAATGAATGTCACATAGTGTTCAGCCCCGCCTAATGACCGTGTAGGCATGGGACCACATACGCCTGAATGCACCAAATCAAGCTTTTCAAACTCTTTCTTTCCCCTTCTTTTATGGGCTGATTTAGTCTACTTCCCATAGAGACAGTGCTCACAAAATTAGAAATCAGAGAAACTCAAATGCGGTACATAACCCAAATGGCATAAGAGTTTCATTCTGTTCCGGCTCATGTGTCCCAACCTGCAATGCCACAAAGAAGTGCTTGGCTGCTCAGTTATTGCAACAACATGATTAAATACCCCGGATACATGTAAGGGATACAAAGTCCCACACTTGGCACCCCTGACCAAAAGCATAGAGCCCTTTTGAATTTTCCAACTCTGAAAGCCAAAAGTGGTGTGAAAACTAGCATCATCTAGCTGACCCACTGAAATAAGACTCTTGGTTAGCTTAGGCACATGTCTCACATGTTTCAAAACAAATGCAAACCCATTTGCAAAAGAAAACTTTATGTCACCTACTCCCACTATGTCACATGCATAGTCATTTCCAAGATGCACATAACCTATCTTTCCACTGTCATAAGTGGAGAACCATTCCCTATGGGGAGTAACATGGAATGAAGCACCAGAATCCAAAATCCAATCCTGGGAATATGCATCATTTGAAGTGATAAGCAACTCTGCAGATAAACTAGACATGAAGAGAACGTCATTGTCACTATCATGTGTGATTGCATTGATCTCCTCAATCTTCACTTTTCCTTTGTCCTCCCTTGGACTCTCTTCCTTTTGATTTGCACCCCAATTTGCATTCTTTTTCTTATAGTTTTGCTCTCTTTTCAGCTTGTAGCAATCCTTTTTCATATGGCCCTCCTTGCCATAGTGGTAACACTCAATGTTCCGTGCCCTAGATTTGCTACGAGACTTTTCTCTTTCTTAGGACTTCCCCCTGAACTGTGATCTACCCCTTTGCACATTTAAGGCTACATCCTGCTTGTTGCCATCCATAGACTTCCGTCTAATTTGCTCGGCCAACAAGCTACCGACAACATCATCAAATTTCAGTACTCCACCAGGTGCAGAGTTACTAACAGTTGTATGGAAGGTATCCCATGAGGATGGCAATGAACATAAGAGAAATATTGCCTTAGTCTCCACATCAAAATTCATCTTCTGAGCTTGAAGCTGGCTGAAAATAATATTGAATTCATTCAAGTGAGAAGCAATGGAGACCCCTTCCTTCATCTGTAGCTCAAACAACCTCTTCATGTCATAGATCTCCTCCTGTAATTCATAAAATAGGTAATAGTGTGGCTCGAGGACAACCTTGAATTCTAGGTGATTGCAGGTGGTCAGGCCAGAGACTGCAAAATGGCGATGTTTAGAATGATAGATTGTATCTCATTATTATGCCAAGAACCAACGCGATGGTCTCTACAAGCCAACCTTGAATTTGCATGATCAGCATGGGTGTGCTTCCCAGTGATAGGTGTGCTGCCCAGTGATAGGTGTGCTACCCAGTGATAGGTGGCAAAGCTATGCCAAAAGGCTGCACGATGACAGGTGTTTAGGCAAGAGACTGCGCTAGTGGTGTTTAGAATGATAGATTGTGTCTCATTATTATGCCAAGAACTAGCATGGCGTTCTCTCCAAGCCAACCTTGAATTTTCATGATCGACATGGGCACACTGCCTAGTGACAGGTAACAAAACTGAGGCAAAAGGCTACGCAATGATAGGCGGTCAGGCCAGAGTTTGCACTTTGCGAAGTAGTCCAGAGATGCACGATCATAGTTTTACCATGTTTAGAATAAATAGATTGTGTCTCATTATTATGCCAATACGGCATCATGACATCGGGAATATTTTTAACAAGAGCGTGGGTCTGTGCAAAATTCAAAATTTCACCTAGGAGCGCATCGCGTTGTAGTCCCAAAATGGCTGCAAAAATAGTTCCACAATTGGCCACACCCAAGCAAGAGTTGAGCCTTTCTCAATTAGGTAACTCGATATGATCCATATTTATTATGTAAACATCAATAAAGTGCTTGCAATAATTTGATGGCAGTCAGAACACTAAACTAAGTTACACTAGCTTAACTTTTTAAATGGTTAGGGAAAAGGAAATTCATGGCACAAGAGTCCATTTGGTTCTATGTGATATTTAGGATGAGGCAACTTGACATGATGAACTTATGCACACCTTGAATTTATTCAAGAAGGGACTATAGATCTAGGGTCAACTTTGGAGCAAGATAGAGCTTAAGTAATAAAGTTAGTGAAAGATTAAAGGAAATTCAAATTGAACAATGGAGGTAAAAACTAGTTTTATGGACAAAAAAATACTTATGGAGAGGTGAATCCCAGCTCCAATACCAAAAGAAATTAGTTGGGTTGATTCTTAAATTTTCCTTCTCATCCCTACCCTCCATAGTAACAATATCGAGTTGATAATTACTCTTGATTACACAAATTTCACAATGAATTTCAAACTTTATGTACTTACAAAGACACCTGAGCTCAATTGAAACTCATCGACCAATATATGTGAGTATTTCACACACACAAAACATAATTGGGTTGATTCTTATTCTTTCCTTCTTATCCCTACCCCCAACAATATTGAGTTGATACTTACTCTTGATTACACAAATTTCACAATGAATTTCAAAACTTAAGTACTTACAAAGACACCTGAGCTCAATTAAAAATCATCAACCAATATATGTGAGTATTTCACCCACACAAAACAAAGTACTTTAGAGAGAGAAAATTCAAAGGCAAAGGCCTACACAAGAAGAGGGACTTAAAATGAAGGCATAGTCTATTACCTCCTTCATTTGGGAAGCCAAGTCTATACCTTAAAATTGTCCCTCTTAAGCCAAGTCTATTCTTGAATGTGCTCCAAGAATGCATACTTAGAACTGGAAAAGGCAAAGACGGTCAAAAGATAGCATCAAAGAATACCTAATTGCTTGAGTGTTGCAAAGTTGTTCCACACACATTGCAGTACCTTTAATTGATGATGATTGGTATGTAAAAAGTGGTATGATCAGAGCACATGTAAAAAGCCTTGAATGTAATTTCGAATCATCACCCCAAGGGGTTTTTGAATCAATGTCACTAGGGGGGCACAATAAAATTTTTCCCATAAAGGAAATTATAATAGTATTAATCAAGACAATGAATTAAGAGGGACAATTTTAAGGGAGGCTCTTTATGTCTAGATCTATGCAAAGAACATGTTGTCCACATTCACTAGCTTGCAAGAACTGGCATGATTGTATTCTTGAACAAAGATGATGTTGTGATTTGTGCTCAAGGACCTATAACAGTGATTGCCAGAGGGTTACAGGAGGAAGACCTTTTTAAAACTATGGCATGAGATATTCAATCATGTCAGAACTTGATTCTAGATACAATGCAGAAATCTTGAACAGTGGACAAACTTCAAAAATTCAAGTCACAAGGTTTTTAGGTCTTACACCAAAAGCAAGAATGACTAGGATTCATTCTATATAACATCCATGACCTAGGCCTACAAAACCACTTCACTTGGTTCACTCAAATATCTATGGGCCGATGCCTAGACTCAATCAGATGATGTGAGTATACACTCTATCAAAGAGGTCTAGAATGTGAGCCTAGGAAGAAGATAAAGATGCTTCATTGCATGCTCAGTAGAGTACTAGAGTGCATGGTAATGAGTGATTAGATGTGATTAGGCTTCATAATTTACTTTTGTTGTAATTGCTGCTCGGTGGTGGTATCTCTCATCAGCCACGTCTATGGTGGCTAAAATTCCATCGGGCTGGCAGTTAATTACCAGCTCATAATTACTCACCTTCTAGCTACCACCATAGGGCTTGCATGCATGATTGCTACAAGTTTAGTAAATTATTAGTCTCACTGGGCTTGCATGCTTAGTAGAGTACTAGAGTGCATGGTAATGAGTGATTAGAGGTAATAAGGCTTCATTATTTACTTTTGTGGTAATTACTGCCCGATGGTGGTGGCTCTCCTTATCAGCCACCACATCTATCGTGGCTAAGATTCCACTGGGCTGGCAATTAATTACCAGCCATCACCACAATGGCTTGCAATCTGTCATCTACCAGTTACCACCACCGGGCATCTGCTTCATGATTACCAGCCACATTAAAATGCATTGCCATCGCTCGTCTGGGGTGGTGCCTAAGATTGCACCGCGGTGGCTTGCAATTAATATAGATGGAACATCAGGTAGTGGGCCTCAACCCACCATGGTTGCTCAACCTTTATAATATATAAGATCCATGGCATTTGGCATTTTACTACATTGTTGTCATCCACCCCTGCTTTGTTACTTTGCTCCACACACCATCTTCCAGCTCTCTTTTGCCCCTACTCTACTTTTCTCCACGCTTCCTCCTCTAGCTCTCATCACTCATCTGCTCCCATGCTCATCCACTTCACTGCTCACCCACTCATCTTCACCATGCCTATTATTGTAATTACTACCACCCCTAGATGCAATGTGATCCCAATGTTATCTGCCTTCTCGTATAAGGTGATTGCATTGCACCCACCTAGACTAGAAATGCTGGCTCTAGTGGACACCCATTGTTCCCACGATCAATTCGCCCCATATTTGCATGTCACCACCTTGGATGACATGGTCACAGAGGGCCTCTATATCGTTGTGCTATATGAGTTCCCCCTAGACATCAACAAAGGCCTCAGGATTTTCATAGGAGAGTATTCTCGTCTTGTTGGTGAGGCTATAATCTAAGTCCTAGCAATGTGCATGGTCTCTGTGTTGAGAGTTCATGCTCAACATCATGTGATCATGTGTGCATAGCACCATCACGTGATCATATGTGTATAGCACTAACCTTATAGAGTGCTATAAAGGAAAGGGTTAGATCCCCTAACCATAACCCTAAAAGGGTTTGTATATATTCTATTTTTTCAACTAAATCTAGTGTACAGTAAGTCATTTTGTGGTGTGCTCTCTAGCTGTGCCCTCTCTCCTCATCTCCACTCTTCTCCTCTCCCCTCTTCATATTTTGTCATGGTATCAGAGCTCCCTTGCCTTCCGCTGAGGCATTGTGATTCTTGAGAGTGTGAGAGAGATTGTGAGATTGAGAGTTCTCTTGAGTGATTGTGAGATCCTTCCCTTCACTTCCGTTGAGAGAAATTTCTGTTCATGTGAAAATTTCCGTCCATTTGAGAAGAGAGAGATTTAGATTGAAAGAGATAGGGAGAATCCTTTGAGTGCTCAATCCTTTTGAGAGATTTCATTTGTGTGAGGAATAGAGGATTATGAGAGTTTTTTGAGAGAAAGAGAAACCTGCATTTTTCTTCTGAAAAATAGAAAGAGAGCTAGTTCTCTGAGTGTTCTTCCATCCATTTTTATGTGAGAAAGTGCCTTCTACAATCATCTAGCAGCTCAGCTGCTACATAGAATGGCCCAAACAACTCAAGAAACAATTAGTCACAATGACAATCACACAACTAAGCAAGGCCTCCTATCAGAGCTTGGGTCTACCCTTCAACACTCAACTCCAAACTATGCAGACTCCAAAGCAGCTAGCTTCCCATCGACTCCACTTCAATGAAGTGGACGGCTCCATCTCCAGTGCAACAGCACCTGCAATAGCCAAGTTGTGACTCTTGAAGGACCTCCACTATGAGCTTGAACGACCTCCAAGCAACAAGTAGCACACGCCACCAATGTCGCAAGCATGGGACACCAGTGTCCTTCATCAACCAACCGAGATGCTACTCCAAGCCAGCCGAGATGCCGCTCCAAGCCTCTCCATCATAGTACTGTGCAAGAGGTGAAGGCCTAACGACGTGATTCATGAAGAATGTGCAGCTCAACTTCTGAAACACCTTTGTAGTGCGAGTTGCTAAAGGAGATGCAAAACTCCCATCTACGACTCAGCCACCACCAACGACAGCTCACGCAACGATCTCCAGTGACATATCCTCTCGCCATCCTGACTATAGCCCCAGGTTGACTCTGCAAAACTCTCTCTATCAAGCTTTAAACGATCCCAACGCCATCTCCTTCACGTCCGTCACCTCCATGCACTCTCATAGAAATCTCCAAGGTTCACTTACCTTAGGAGACTGACATGTGTCCAGTTACCCACATAAGGTTGGGTCCCCTACTGCTGGTTAGGTAACTGTGCTTAAGTGAACCCAACAAGTTAACCCAAGGCTGGGTTACTCAGGGAAAGGTGGTCAAAATTCTACCACGTGGCACTTACCCACTTGCCACATCACCTTATCCATCTACCACGTGTCATAAGCTATCCTCTTGCCACCTCAGTAGTCTCCAGTGCATGCCACATGGCAACCTTATCTTTGAAGCTGCCATGTCATCAGTGCCACCTCAGCTGCCACATCAGCTGACACATCATTGTGGCCACATCATCAAGCCACATCATCACTGATTGCCATGTCATCGATGACATGTCAGCAATCCATGTCATCTGTGCCACATCATTTGGCCACGTCATCAAGCCACATCATCACTGCAATGTCACCTTTGCCACCTTAGTAGTGCCACCTCAGCAGTGCTACCTCAGTAGTCCAGTCAGCATTGACCCTTGCTAGGCACACACAGAGCTCCACAGGCACTTCATGTGACCACTCCTGCCACCTCAGCATAGAGCTTCATTGGCACACCTCTTGCTAGGCACAGTGCCACATCATCATTGCATGTGACTCAGAGTGACACATCATTATTGAGCACCATTTGCACTCCTTTTGCCCCTCCACCTAGATCAAGTCATATCTCTTGATCCAGGAAGAATTTGAGGGCGCTCCAAAAAGGAAAGTCGCTTGTTTTTTTGTGCTCTACGTGCTCGTTACATCATGTGCACATTTAAATGTGCAAGTTATACTCACATTTGAGCCTCGCCGACAAAACCACTTCCTTTACACACATTTGCCTCTACATCGACGCATCTGACCCAACACTTAAAAAGAACAAAAGAAAAGAAATTAGTTGTGGTCACGCCAAAGACTCTGCACTACAATGATGTTCAGAATGATAGATTGTGTCTCATTATTATGCCAAGAACCAATGCGATGGTCTCTCTAAGCTCAATTTTCACTCGATGAATTGTAGTTGATTATCTAGATGGCACCACCGAGCTTTGAATACTTTTACCCTCATTTAGGATTTACTGTAACAAGGACTAAAATACCAATAAAATAGGACTTCTATTTCCTTGGTTTAGGCTCAAAATAGCACTAAAGTAGCTCCAACAACCCACCATTGTGGTTGCATGGAGATACATCTAGAAAAATACAATTAAACTTTTAGAAAATGCAATTGATGATATGGTCCTTGAGGGGTCCCCTCTATGGGCAAGGGCCATATTGATATGCATGATACAATATCCATGATGCCAGTCGATAGATATGGCATGTTGATATGGCCCTTCACCCGAAAGGGGAACCCTTAAGGGCCATATCATCAATTGCATTTTCCTTGGTTGCACAAGGAAATACATTTTCCTTGGTACACAAATATATAACTCCAAGAACTATTGCAGTGGTGGTCATAGATCTCCTTCTATTTGCGAATGTGGCAGATGTCATAGATCTCCTCCTGTAATATGTAAAAATAGGTAACAGAGCCATAACTCCAAGAACTAGCGTGGTGGTCGCTCCAAGACAACATTGACTTTTGGGCAATTGTAGGTGGTAAGGCTAGTGACTACACCGCAGTGATGTTCATAATGATAGATTATGTCTCATTATTATGCCAAGAGCCAGCGCGGTGGTCTCTCCAAGCCAATCTTGAATTTTCATGATCTGCATGGGCGTGCTGCCTAGTGATAGGTGGCAAAGCTATGGCAGCGAAAGCTGCACAATGACAGGTGGTCACACTAGCAGTGTTTAAAATGTTAAATTGCATCTCATTATTACACCAAGAACCAGGGCAGTGGTCTCTCCAAGACAACCTTGAAATTTCATGATCTACATGGATGCACTTCCTAGTGATAGGTGGAAAAGTTGCGGCAAAAGGCAGCACAATGATAGGTGGTCAGGGCTAGAGATTGCATTGTGCAAAGTAGTGCAGAGATGCACGATGTAGTGCAAAGTTGTGTGGTGTTCAGAATAAATATATTGTGTCTCCTTATTATGCCAGTACAACATCGTGACATCAGGAATATTTTCGGCGAGAGCGTGAGTCTATGCAAAATTCAAAATCTCACCTAGGAGTGCATCACATTGCGGTCCCAAAATGGCCCAAAAAATAGTTCCACAATTACACCCAAGCAAGAGTTGTCCCTTTCTCAATTAGGTAACTTGATATGATCCATATTTATTATGTCAACATCAATAAAGTGCTTGCAATAATTTGATGGCAATGAGAACACTAAACTAAGTTATACTAATGTAACTTTTTAAATGGTTAGGTAAAAGGGAATTCATGGCACAAGATTCCATTTGGTTCTATGTGATATTTAGGATGAGGAAACTTGATATGATGAACTTATCCACACCCTGCATTTATTCAAGAAGGGGCTATAGATCTAGGGTCAACTTTGAAACAAGATAGAGCTTCAGTAATAAAGCTAGTAATGGAGATAAAACTAGTTTTATGCACAAACAAATACTTATGTAGAAATGAATCCTAGCTCCACTACCAAAAGGAATTAGTTGGGTTGATTCTTATTCTTTCCTTCTCATCCCTACCCCCAATAGTAACAATATTGAGTTGATACTTACTCTCGATTACACAAATTTCACAATGAATTTCAAACTTTACGTACTTACAAAGACACCTAAGCTCAATTAGAGTTCCTCGACCAATATATGTGAGAATTTCACACACATAAAACAAAGTACTTTAGAGAGAAAAAAATTCATAAGCAAAGGCCTACACAAGAAGGTGGACTTAAAATGAAGGCATAGTGTATTACCTCCATCATTTGGGAAGCCAAGTCTATACCTTAAAATTGTCCCTCTCAAGCTAGGTCTATTCTTGAATGTGCTCCATGAATGCAAACTTAGAATCAAAAAAGGCAAAGACAAAGTCAAAAGATAGCATCAAAGAATACCTATTTATTGCTTGAGTGTTGTAGAGATGTTCTACACTTGTTGCGGTACCTTTAAATGATGATGATTGCTATGTAAAAAGTGATATGATCAGAGCACATGTAAAAGACTCGAAAGTAATTTCAAATCATCACCCAAATGTAAAAGATTCGAATGTAATTTCAAATCATCATCCAAAGGGGGTTTTGAATCAACGTCACTAGGGAGGCATAATAAAATTTTTCCCATAAAGGAATTAGAAGTACACTAATCAAGACAATGGATTAAGAGGGACAATTTTAAGGGAGGCTCTTTATGTCTAGATCTATGCAAAGAACATGTTGTCCACATTTACTAGCTTGCAAGAAATGGCATGATTGTATTATTGAACAAAGATGATGTGATTTGAGCTCAAGGCACTATAATAGTGATTGCCAGAGGGTTATAGGAGGAAGGCCTCTTTAAAACTGTGGCATGAGATATTTGGTCATGTCAAAACTCGGTTCTAGATGCAATGCAGAAATCTTGAATGTTGGACAAACTTCAAAAATTCAATAGTCACAAGGTATTTAGGTCTTGCACCAAAAGCAAGAAAGGCTAGGATTCATTCTATATAGCATCCATGACCTAGGCCTACAAAACTACTTCACTTGGTTCACTCAAATATCTATGGGCTGATGCTTGGACTCAATCAAATGATGTGAGTATACACTCTATCAAAGAATTCTAGAATGTGAGCCTAGGAAGAAGATAAAGATGCTTCAAATGAATAGAGGGTGTGAGTTTATGTTTATAATATTCTATAAGTCTTGCAAGCATACCAAGATCAAGAGGCAATTGATGACTACAAGGGCATCCCAACAAAACAAGGTGGTGGAATGGACAAATCAAGTGACTTTTGAGACGGGACTAAGTATGTTGAGAGGGAAGAATCTTAAATGTTCATTTGTGCAAAGGAATCAATCAGTTGTCCAAAGGAAAGACACCTCTAGGGAGATACAAGCAAAGTATCTGACTCTGATGATTGGTTTCATGTCCACAAGTGACATGTGGACCAAGCTAGATTCAACGAGATGGAAGAGCATCTTCATTGGGTATAGTGAAGTATCCAAGGCCTATAAGATTCATTTGGTGACATGAAAGTTGGTGATTAGTAAGGATGTGATCTTTTAAGAGGTCAGTTCCCCAAATAGTAGAGTATCTGCGAGATCACACTCCAGTGAAGAACCAATTCTGATTCCAACATTAGGCATGAATCCCTTTTTTTTAAAAAGAAAAAGGTAAATTATATTCATGCATTAAAGAACTTATAGAAACAGCTTCCAAAAGGAGTTGTCGATGCAAATACAAAAGAGAAACAAGTTGCCAGCTATAGAAAAGCCACGTGTTTTTGAGAGTGCTCTCAACGGAAGCAAGAACGGAAGAGGGAGAGAGAGCGAGAGAGAGAGACAGAGAGCCACACAAGTTTTGGTGGGTGCAGAACCACCCTAATCTTCTTTTTCATTCATTTATATATGTGTTTGAGTATTGTACATAACTGGGGTTAAGGCACAGTGACCTTTAACCCCCACAACCTCCCACTTAAAGGACAATGTGCCTTTAAGGGAGAACAACCAGTGAGCATACTATCCAATGCCCATCAATACACGACAATACTCAAACTGCTGACTAGGTAGACTCTTCGTCAGCATATCTGCAGGGTTATCATCTGTATGAACCTTGACAAGCTCTATGCACTTGTCCTCAAGTACCTCCCTGATGAAATGGTACCTGACCTCAATGTGTTTGGTCTTTGCATGAAAGACTGGATTCCGTGCTAGCTGAATAGCACTCATGGAATCACTATGCAATGTCGGTACACCTGTATGAATCCCCAAATCTCCCACTAGCCGATCAAGCCATATAGCCTTCTTGCAACCCTCTGTGGCTGCAAAACATACTCAGCCTCTGTGGTAGACAAAGCCATGCACTTCTATGCACGAGACATCCACGACACTGCACCACCTGCAAAGGTGAACACATAACCAGAAGTGGATCTCCTACTATCCACATGGCCTGCATAGTCTGAATCTGTGTAGCCAAGTACACGCATGTCTCCTTTACCAAAGCAAATGCACATCTCCTTGGTACCCTTCATGTACCTCATGATGCACTTAACTGCCTCCCAATGCCTCTTTCCTGGATTGGCCATATACCGGCTAACAACTCCCACTGCAAATGCAATGTCTGGTCTAGTAGCTATCATAGCATACATAAGACTCCCAAGTGCTGATGCATAAGGAACCTTGGCCATCATGGCCCTTTCCTCATCTGATTTGGGACTATCTGTATGACTCAGTTTCACATATGGAGGCAATGGAGTACTCACTGCCTTCCCCCCCTCCATATTGAAACGATGTAATACTTTTGTAACATACTCTTTTTGTGAAAGCCAAAGGAGTTTCCTACTCCGATCGCGCGTGATGCGCATACCAAGAATATGACCTGCAAGTCCCAAATCCTTCATATCAAAGGCCTCATGCAACTTGGCCTTTAATGCATCTAGCTCATAAGTATTCTTGCTAGCCAATAGCATATCATCCACATATAGTGCCAAGATTATCAAGCTATTATCCTTAGCCCTTTTAGTGTAGAGGCAGTGATCAATTTCACTCCTTCTAAAACCCTGGGACCGAATGAAAGCATCAAACTTCTGATACCATTCTCTAGGTGCTTGCTTAAGACCATAGAGACTCTTTTTCAGCTTGCAAACTAAATGCTCTTTGCCCTTTTCTTCAAAGCCTTCCGGCTGCACCATGTAAATGTCCTCATGCAAATCCCCATGCAAGAAAGCTGTCTTGACATCCATTTGCATAAGCTCCATATCCTCTACTGCCACTAGTCCAAGCATGCATCTAAGTGTGGTCATCTTCACAACCGGAGAGAATATCTCATCAAAGTCCACACCCTTCTCTTGCTTGAACCCTTTAGCAACCAAACGGGCCTTGTACCTAGGCACATCATCACCTGTGACCTTCATTTTGTAGACCCATTTACATGGCAATGCTTTCTTTCCATGTGGCAAAGAAACCAAGTCCCAAGTCTTATTCTTCATAAGTGAACTCATCTCTGATTGCATAGCATACTCCCACTTGCGTTGATCCTCACGCATCATAGCCTCTCTGTAGCAAGAAGGCTCCCCGCAATCAGTAAGCATCACATAGTCTACCCTTGGAACAAACCTATCAGGCGGTCTAGACACTCTAGATGATCTTCTCAACGGCATTTCAGCTTGCTGTCCCACTTGCATATCAGCCACATTTGGCTCATCATTTCCACCAATAGATGATCCATCATCTACCCTTGATTGTATACCTGTGGGAGTACTTGGTTGTACCATTTCTTGCACATTTGGTGCATGGACAGCTTGCTGCCTATCAACATATGCAGGTGGATTCACATCCTGGAAAGTGATTCTCCTCATTTCCACATCCCTCATGGGTGCCTTATGCATCTTCTTTTCATTGAAGACCACATCATGGCTGCGTATGATCTTCTTTACTTCTGGATCCCAGAGACGATAGCCCATCTCTCCACTTTCACCATAACCTAGAAAGATGCATTTCCTAGACTTAGGATCTAGCTTCTTTCGAAGCTCTTTTGGCACATGTGCATATGCCTCACACCCAAATATACGCAAATGAGAGTAAGAGGGCTTCTTTCCACTCCATGCCTCTTCAGGAATACCACCATCCAAACTCTTGCTAGGTGATCTATTGATCACATGCACTGCAGTCTTCATTGCCTCAGCCCAAAAACCACCAGAAAGACTTGCATTGGAAAGCATGCATTGCAACCTTTCTTGAATGGTACGATTCATCTTTTCTGCAACTAGATTTTGCTCTGGAGTACGAGGGGATGTGAGCTCCCTCTTAATCCCATGTGTATCACAGAAATGCTGAAAGTCATGAGAGAGATACTCTCCACCATTGTCAGTCCGTAGGCATTTAAGCGTTCTAGCTGACTGATTCTCAACCAAGGCCAGCCATTTCTGAAATACCTGGAACACATCACTCTTCCGAGCTATAGCATAAGCCCACACTTTCCTAGTTGCATCATCAATGAATGTCACATAGTATTCAGCCCCGCCTAATGACCGTGTAGGCATGGGACCACATACGTCTGAATGCACCAAATCAAGCATTTCAAACTCTTTCTTTCCCCTTCTTTTATGGGCTGATTTAGTCTGCTTCCCATAGAGACAGTGCTCACAAAATTCAAAATCAGAGAAACTCAAATGCGGTACATAACCCAAACGGCATAAGAGTTTCATTCCATTCTGGCTCATGTGCCCCAACCTGCAATGCCACAAAGAAGTGCTTGGCTGCTCGGTTATTACAACAACATGATCAAATACCCCTGATACATGTAAGGGATATAAAGTCCCACACTTGGCACCCCTAGCCAAAAGCATAGAGCCCTTTTGAATTTTCCACCTTTGAAAGCCAAAAGTGGTGTGAAAACCAGCATCATCTAGCTGACCCACTGAAATAAGACTCTTGGTCAACTTAGGCACATGTCTCACATGTTTCAAAACAAATGCAAACCCATTTGCAAAAGAAAACTTTATGTCACCTGCTCCCACTATGTCACATGCAAAGTCATTTCCAAGATGCACACAACCTGTCTTTCCACTATCATAAGTGGAGAACCATTCCCTATGGGGAGTAACATGGAATGAAGCACCAGAATCCAAAATCCAATCCTGGGAATATGCATCATCTGAAGTGGTAAGCAACTCTGCAGATAAACTAGACATGAAGAGAACATCATTGTCACTATCACGTGTGACTGCATTGATCTCCTCGATCTTCACTTTTCCTTTGTCCTCCCTTGGACTCTCTTCCTTTTGATTTGCACCCCAATTTGCATTCTTTTTCTTATCCTTTTGCTCTCTTTTCAGCTTGTAGCAATCCTTTTTCATATGGCCCTTCTTGCCACAATGGTAACACTCAATGTTCCGTGCCCTGGATTTGCTACGAGACTTCCCTCTTTCTTGGGACTTCCCCCTGAACTATGATCTGCCCCTTTGCACATTTAAGGCTGCATCCTGCTTGTTGCCATCCATAGACTTCCGTCTAATCTCCTCGGCCAACAAGCTACCCACAACATCATCAAATTTCAGTACTCCACCAGGTGCAGAGTTACTGACAGCTGTACGGAAGGTATCCCATGAGGATGGCAATGAACATAAGAGAAATATTGCCTTAGTCTCCGCATCAAAATTCATTTTCTGAGCCTGAAGCTGGCTGAAAATAATATTGAATTCATTCAAATGAGAAGCAATGGAGACCCCTTCCTTCATCTGTAGCTCAAACAACCTCTTCATGAGGTAAACTTTATTAGAGGCAGTTTCCTTCTCATAAGTGGCACACAGTTTCTTCCACAAATCTTCCGTAGTCTGCTCATTTACTATTGTGAAATAAACTGACTCTGCAAGATGAAGTCTAATAGTAGACTTTGCTAATGCATCCAACTCATTCCAATCATCCTCAGACATATTTGCAGGCTTAGCTTCAATCCTTGCCAAGGGTTTAATCTGCTTTTTTTGAATAAGCACATCCCTTATTTGTTCTTTCCACAAAGAAAAGTTTGTCCCATCAAACTTTTTAATGCTGAAAAACTCCTTTTCAGACATGGAAGAGGATGCCATGATGCAAATAAAGCAAAATCCCAAATGCTAGTGCCTGCAAGAGAGAATCACACCAAATACTAGGTGCACCCAAATGTGTATGCCACAATAGAGTGAAATATCACCAAAATTCAAAGCTCAAAGCATCAAAAAAGATGCATCTGACTCATGTGCATATACTATGCATCCATATGAGCAAATCTGGCCCAAAAGAAAATGCCAATAAGTGCCAAATGACTCAAGCATAAACACTGTCCACTGGCATATATATAAATAATGTCTCATCCAAGAGAGCATAGCACTATCAGTGCGTCACCTGCAATGTGTCAAAGCTGTCCCTCAGCATAAAATAGCATCCATATGCAAAGCGTCCATAAAAAATAGCATCCCACAAGGCAATTTGGGCCTATCAGCGCATCCAACAAGGACCGCAATGCATCCAAATGGCCTATAAATCATCCACTGCAACCCAATGCATACCACGAATGAGCGCACACTGCTCAAACTGCAACCAGAGTGATCTGCATAAGGTATGCTCAAGAAATCATAGTCCCACGGTAATGAGCGCTACTGAAAATAGAACCTGAGATGCTTCAAAACATGGGCGCCATTGCATAATCGGACTCAGCAAGAAAATCTGCAAATATCTCTCTTCTGCCAGAACTCCAAAATCCAAACCGATGAGTGAGAAATGGGAGTCAACACTTTTCCACTGCATGTGGCATAAATCTAAGGTTTCAAAACCTTAGTATGAAAAATGCATAACAGAGAGACGAAATCGAATACACAGAGATTTATAACTCTGAAAATCCTCCACCGAATCGCGCAAGAATTGACAGGTAGGGGTTTTTGGGCGTCCGGAATGCAATGGGACAGACGGTTTTGGAAACCGTGGTCTCAATCACTGGGTCCAACACACGGACTGAAAAACGTTTTTGGAAACAGAGCTATCTGTAAACTCCACCGGAGTGCGAATGATGAGCAACATAGAAGTTTTAGGACCTCCTGAGTCCACCGGAACTCACAGATCTGCAAATGGTTGCTCCAAACTTGAGTTCCAACACCCGGGCAAAAAACGCAGGAACTGACACAGTGAGTCAGAAATCCACTGAAATGATCCCAGATTCAAGAATGAAGGTGTTTTCAAGCTCCTGAAGTAATGTGGATACCAAAAGCAAGCAATAGTTGCCTCTACAAGTCAATACGGAGTCTCTGTCATCGAACGGAACAGGAAAAAGCTCAAAAAACGACTTTTTCTTTGAAAGCTCTTAACAGGCTCTCAAAACCACTTCGTAAAGCCAAAGTGACTTTTCCCAAAGGTTCCTCCAAGGTCTCTGCACACTCGGATGCAAGTAAAGTCACCCACAAAGCTTCCCACAAAGCTTCTCCTTCCTCCCACAGAGCTGCTGAGCTTCCAAGCATTCACGCATGCTCAGCTAGATCACCCGAGCTCTGATACCAGTTGAGAGTGCTCTCAACGGAAGCAAGAACGGAAGAGGGAGAGAGAGCGAGAGAGAGAGACAGAGAGCCACACAAGTTTTGGTGGGTGCAGAACCACCCTAATCTTCTTTTTCATTCATTTATATATGTGTTTGAGTATTGTACATAACTGGGGTTAAGGCACAGTGACCTTTAAACCCCACAGTTTTTTAGGCCTAAATCCAAGATTAGGTCATGCAAATTTGGATTCAGATCTAGACCCTAGAAAGATAGAAGCTCTAATATTTGAAAAGATGAGACTATTGTGGTGTAGGAAGACATTACAAGACTCTAGCAATACCAACATCTCAAAGACTAGTTCTCAAATAATGCAAAGGTCAAGGCAAAAGTTTGACAAAATGCTTGACAAGTATAAGGCATGGCTAGTGGTCAAGGTGTTTGCACAGACAAAAGGTCTCCACATTTTCTCCCAAAGACAAATGGAGAGGATCCAAATAGTGAATTGGTAGGGAATTGGAAATCCACTCACAATGGTGCATCTTCCAAATAGATGTAAAGTCAATGCTTGCTTTGTGTATAACCTTGAATGTTTAATAAATGTTTTTCTATTAATGTAATTAGGGCAAATCACCATCTCACTTTATGTATAACAAAGAACATTTGATAATTATATATAACCTTTGTAAGACAGCAATGTTTTTATTATTCTAAAGTCCAAAAGGGAATATATATATATATTTTTAAAAAGAGGCCAACTTGTATTAACTACAAAAAGCCCAAAAAATAGGGCAAACTACCTAGGGCCAACATTGCTAATGTAGCAAACCTAGCTCTATACTAACTCAGAATAGACTAAAATCAAGTTTTGACTAATAACATGAGATTTTTCTCCCATGATCACCACAAAATCACACAGATAACCCTTGATTAGATTAAACAACAATCCATCGGAGTAGCTTAAAGCCATCTTAACATTAAATACAATATGGTTTTGCCCCATCCAAATAGCCAACAGCACTATTGTCCTCATAAAAGGCTAACACGTAGCCAATGAAGAGGTGAGACCCCTCGTCTCCCTTGTAAGACCCATCCTCCAGTTCATCCCGAGAGAAAAACCTATCATTAGCCCCAAACTTTGAATAGCTTTCTATAACTTCGAGTCTTTTTTTTCTTGGGTGTAGCCATTTTTTGTGAGGTTCAGGGACTTTTCTATATATAGGTATCTTGCATGACCCATACTTATGCATTGCTCAATGTAATTCGGAAAACTTTGTCTTCAAGTTGTAGTACACAATCCAAACTTGAACATGAGAGCACAAAATTATGGAATAAGTATTTTGAATGAGATTGTTAAAGCATTACAAATGCAATTTGTGTATTTGCAAAGATCTTTTATTAAATCCAACACTATTTACAATTTTAAATTGTTTCTTTTTCCATGCACTTGCTTGCTATATGGCTCATAAGCATTCCAAATGTCATTGCATTTCATAATACATAGCATCAAACCCGATAGTGTGCCCTTTGGCCTATTTATATTTTGAAGAAATTTAGGCCACATTGCACTTCTTTGGGATATCCAATTCTGCTAACGTGTACCATTGAAGGGGGGGAAACCAGTAGCTAAAACTTCCCTACTCCTACAAATTTTAAATTTTTACATCTCTTGCCTATCAAAACTTGGAAGATTAAGTACTTGCAACCTGCCCCCGCCACCGTGCAAATGCCTTGCAACCCGCACGTACTACGATGTGACCTTGCACAGACTTTGGTTTGCCATTGTCTTCTTTCGGGTAAGTTGTTTTCTATTCTTTGCTTGCCTCACCAGCTAGGTTCTGTGGGTCTATTTTGGACTGATTGTGGCCATGGTATCAATGGCAACATGCAGCTTGCCATGGCTTGCAAGAGAAGCAGATAGAGGCTGCAAGACAGGAAAGATGAAAAGCCAAGTTAAGGCACAAGGAACAGAGTGTGGGTCAAGGAAAGCACTGGCATGGTATCGAAACAGCAACGGCAGATACTTTTGCAACATCTGCAAAGGGAAAAACAATGAGAAGAAAGAAGACTCCTTGTAGAGCAACAGCAAGAAGCGGTTGCAAATGCACGCATTCGACGATCATTTTCATCGGAGCAAAGAACAAGACTATGGTGTCATGATTCGTGGGAGCATTCGAGGTAGCAACATTAGGCCATTCAGGTGATTACTAGTCTCGAGTCTTCACAAGCTTTAGCCCGCACCCTAAAGTTCATAGAGTAACAATCCTACCAACACCTCGGGAGATGCACACCTAAGAGGCAATGCTCTCTAACCTGAGAAATGGCCTATAAAAAGTGAAAGGAGTGCACAGCTTAGATCAACTAGCTGCAAAGAGGGTGACATTAGCTATGTTGGTGTCCCCTGAAACAAAGGAGAAATGGCTTGGGTGCACAATGTGGAAGATGTTATCATTTAAAAGGACCAACGTGGCTCCAGCGATTGAACATAGAGTAGAAGCAATGCATGATCATCTTGATCTGAGAAGTCTGTGGGCTTCAACAGAGCTCAAGAAAAGGAGAGAAAGCCTAAGTGTGGAAGTCATCACTACAGTGATGACGTTTTGGCACAAAAAGATGAGAGTTTCTCCAAATAAAGAAGCGGATGGGATGCAAGATGTTTGAGGAGCACATCATACACATGCTAGATACAACGTAGGTCAATGATGCCTAAATAAGCCTGGTGGTTGTTTGTGATTGAGCTTTGGGATAGTTTACTCGTTTCATTTCTTAAACCAAGATTGGACTAAATGAGATTGTCCTAAACCAGCCTGGTGGTTGGAACATCATGCAATTGTAGGCTGGTTTAGCTCAATTGCCAGTTATTGTCCTGAACCAACGTGGTTGCAAATTGATGTTCTCAAGGATTTCCCTCTCCACCCACACCAATGACACCATCAACAATAGCCTCCTTCTCAACCCCTCACATTAGTTGTTGTCTAGCTTAGTGGCGTGGTTGAGAAAAAATTAACAGCAATATATTTCACAATATATTGTTATTTTACTAAACTAGCAAGATGGTTGGAACATCATGCAACCATGGTTGCTTCAGCTCAATCACCAATTATGTGATTGTCTTGAATGAGCGTGGTTGAATGAATAGACATTAGTTATTGACCAGCCTGGTGGTTGAAATTATTGTGTTTCTTAGTCCTAAAATTCATTAAATTTAATTTCTTGCTATTGGGTCATATACAACTATTTCTAGATCGGGATGGCTTGACTTAATGTGGTTGTCCTAAACTCGCCAAGTGCTGGTTCACGACAAACAGCAAGCAATTATTACTGACATAAATTGTGAAATTCAAAAATGAAAAGAAATATATTGTTATTTTCTAATTGGGAAATTCAAAAATGAAAAGCAATATACTTGTTATTGTCTAATATGTGAAGTTGAGACCAGCAGGCTAAACCAACCCAGTGGTTGAAATTGTGACAGTGTCCTAAACCATCCTAGTGGTTGAAATTGTGACTTTCCTAAATGTGTCCTAAACTAGCCTGGTGCTTGACAGTCCTAAATGTGTCCTAAACTAGACTATCCTAAACGTGTCCTAAACTAGCCTGGTGATTGAAATTGTGACTATCTTAAACTAGTGCCGTGGTTGAAAATTGTTTTGCTTCATTATATACTGTTTTATCTTCTTTTAGTAGTAGCAAAAAGGGGGCTCACTATTCTATTGTCCCCGCATGTTGGGTCAATAGATGGAGTTGTATCTCAAGTTAATGGATCAAAATCCAGACATTTCAATTGGGCAGAGGAGCTTTGAGCATTGCATGCTCTGATACATCAAGAAACTCAAAGAAAGTAATGTTTGTTGTTGCAAAACACACATAGACTTTGACCTGGCCGGACAACAAGCTATGAATGACTTCACATCTGGTCGTGTTGGAGCACTGCTCCATGGGGATCGATGCCCATGCCTCCCCGATGAATGTGCAAGCTGTAGGCCTCTTGAATCCTCATCGTGTGTTGCAAGGAAAGGCAGGTTTTGTAGCCTAAGGTCTCTGTGGGAGCCAGTAATTTGTCCAAAGGGAGACCGTGAGTGGCACTAGATTGAATGCATTCGTGGCACATGCAAGCATTGCAGTTTGAAGCTGAAGAAGAAGACATTCAATGTCTGTCCAAATGAAATGAGGGAAGACAACCCTGTTGCTCTAAAATAGAGGAGTTTTAAAAATGTCAATGTTGAAAGATCCGATAAAAGGAGATGGCTACTGTCATATAAGATCACTCAACCAAGGGAGCTTTTAGGTCACGTGGTTCAGTCCATCCCAAAATATGTGCTTCACAATTTCATAGCCACAGCTGGAAGGATAAGCAATTCAAGATGTGCCTTTCCAATTTTTCCCGTGACACTATTGTCTACGTCATAGATTTTGCTGAAAATTATTCATTTCAAGAACAAGATGAGATACAAAGTGCTCACTGGTACAACAAGTAGATAACAATTCTTGTGCATCTCACGTAGAGTCATTTGCTTGATTCTTCCATGCATGATGTCAATCTTCTTGTTGACTCACAGGAGTCCACGTCAGTGCAACGCACCTACCATTTCTACATTTTAGATGATAGGGAACATGACACCTTATCTGTGCAGCATGCTTTTCTACTACATTGGGAATGGCTGAAAAGGAAAAATCCCTATGCAAAAAATATAAAATAAAATTGGGTGTGGTTAGATGGTGTTGCCTCTTAATTTAAATTCTACTTTGTCTCAAGGTTCAAATCCCTGACCAGTCTAGACATGATGTGGAATTTCTTTGGGTCTAGCCATGGCAAGGGTGAACATGATGGATGCGGTGTTGTTATTAAGCAAGCTCTATTTAAACAGCAATTAGCATGCCTTCAATAAAAACTCAATGATCCCCATGATGTTGTAACATGGCTTATAGCCAACCTCTCCACAGGCATTCATTCAACATACAGTAAGCAAAGCCTTAAGAATACTGTAGTATGCAGAGTGTTCCATGAAGTGAAAGTGGATGAAGTGCAAAGGAGAAACCGGCATGATTGTGAGAAAATTAAAGGATTCCGTGCTTTGCATAGCATATCGGGATTTTCAAACAACCAACTGATTGAAACAAGAAAACTTTCTTGTTTCCAAAGTGCCTGCATCATAGGGGATCATAACGATTGTGAGAAAATTACAACTATGAAGACATGGAAGCAAGTTCAAGGTTTCCCTCTATGTTCAAATAGAGTGACAAACAATGGAGAGACAAACGACTCGCCATAGTTTGGGGAGAGTTTCAATGACCTCACTGACTGTTTGGAAGAGGGGGATAACTTTGCAGTTGTCGCAACTTCTGGGGGAAACGAGGAAGATGACCCACTTTCTATTGCAGTGCACAAAACCTAAGCACAAGGCTGAGGAAACATTTAAGGATAATTGGGGAACAAACTATGAGAAGTGGGATGTAATAGTCAGAGCTTTATGGTATAAGGAAACATCCAACAGAGGCCGCAATTATGAACTGCTACATAAGAGTCCACAAACATCTGTGTATTGTCATCTAGTAGGAGCTATTAAGTTCCAAATGCAACCTATGCCACAATAAAAGAAGGGAAAGAGTGCCTTCATATTGGATTCAGATATGCATGAGCACACAAATTCCACGTGTCCTAGAAAATGGAAAATGTATTTGAGACTATGCTTCTTCTTAGTATATCGCAAATAACCATCGTGGTGGTTTTATTAAATTGCTTTTGTAAATCCCAAATGGTAAATCCCATGCTTGTTTTTAGTATATCCCAACAACCATCGTGCTGGTTTCCATAATGAATCCACACATCCACAATTCCATTCATCTTGTAATAATAGAACAAACCACCCAAGTAGTGGTTGTTAATATCCAAGTGCAACCAACCACCGCGGTGGAGATCAATTATCCTCCACTACTACTATGCTATCCCTATACTATTATCGTGCTATCCTAAAATTTATTGTTCTGTGCTATACTAAAGTAATCCCCTTTAGACAGTTTATTGTTAATCGTCAGATTTCATCCCATGCTTGTTTTTAGTATATCCCAACAACCACTGTGCTGGTTTTCCATAATGAGTCCACACTTCAGAAATCCATTCATCTTGTAATAAAAGAAGCAAACCAATGCATCAGTGGTGGTTGGCTATTAATATCCTAGTGCAACCAACCACCGCGCTGGCGATCACTAATCCTACACTACTATCGTGCTATCTCTACACTACTACCGTGCTATCTTAAAATTTGTTACATAGTGCTATACTAAAATAGTCCCCTTTAGACTGGTTTTCATTAACCGTCATATTTCAACCATCGGGCTACTTAAAATATTTAAGTACTAACATGGAAGTAGGTCGACACAAAATCAAAGTCCAAGAAATGTTTGCAAGATTTTTACTTTTTCAAAATACAAAGACATTTTGCAGCTCAAGTAAATTCCAAACTCCCAACTATCTTATCAACCTCTCTATAGCAAGCATCTCCTAGCTCTTTAGGCATGTCTGATGCACAATGGCAGATCTCTTCACACACTCGGATTACACACTTCTTGCTTGACTTTGCCGACTTGTATGCCCATAGTAACTCCTCGTTTTGCTAGGGGTCCTCTTCATCCTAGTCTTTGTGCTCTATACATCTTTGTGCCTCCATCATGTCCTGCTAAAAGAAACCTACATCATGGGCTTGACAAGTACCTTAATTAAAGGAGCAAGAAAAACAATTCATCTACCCACATTTGCATCAATATAACTGCTGTTTTTTGTTGCACTCCACACTCTATGGAGTGTATGTAGAGTGCAGATCCCCTACAATATGCAAGGATACCCTCTAGTGAGTGACTTCGCACATCACTCCATCCATCTGCAACCAAACTTACCCCATACTTTACCCATTTCTCTTTCACAGGTTCAATAGCTTGCTTAGCTGCCACCACCTCATCCTCTAGAAGCTTGCCCCTCAAAGCATCAAATGTGGGAGGGATATATGTGGATCCAAATGTTTTGATTTCTGACACCATCTCTTTGAAGTAGGGTGATCTAGCAACATTGAAGCTAATCCCATTGGAGTAAAAAATCGGGCCACAGCTGCATCTACTTGTGCCTTCCTTTGTGGATGCCATGATATATACAGACTGCCCTGCCTATGTGAAGTAGACCGAGATGTAGCAGGAATATTAGCAGGAGCTCCATGTGCACTCACAGAAGAAGCCGTAGTAGCAGAGGGAAGAGGACTCCGAAATGCAATGGCCTGCTGAACACGTGCTGCATGAGCACTTGAAGAAGCTCCTACACCAATGGAAGTCATTGTCTTTACCCTTTTTGTAGTGGGAAATACTTCAACCTCTCTTTGCAGCCTTTCTTTCTCTTGTGATGAGATTATGGAGCATAGCCAATCCCCCCATCCTTAATCCAAGAAGATGACATTTGACCCTATCAGGGTTCCCTCCTCGCTCCAATCCACACCATCTACATCTAAACTTGCGAGCTCCTCCTTTCTTGGAGTCATACTTGCCTACCAAATCAACTTGGCCCCACCAATAATCCGATTGGGTGAACTACTCCTCTTGCTGAGGGACAACACTTTGTGAAGCCATATCCATGAGCAAAAAGAGCATGCACTGCACTTAAATAGGGAGAGAGTTCATTGAGCCTAACCTTCTCAATCTTTAGTCTCATGTTAGTTTGGTCATCAAAATCTTTGAGTTCATTGAGCTCGACCTTCTCATTCGTCCATCTCATGTTAATTGTTTAATCGAAATCTTACGTCTCACATTAGTCATCTAATCGAAATCTTTCGTCTCACATTAGTTCACTAATCAAAATCTTTCAGTCTCACATTAGTGATCTAATCAAAATCTTTCATCTCACATTACTTTTCAAATTGAAATCTTTCATCTCATTATTATCACCGTGCTGGCATGGATCAAAGGACACTATTTAGTCACATAGCTAAGAAAACATTGCCCAAGTAAACTCTAGAGAAGATTGACGATTCAATAGATTACACAGATTACATAGATTACAACCACAAAGACTCCTTTACTTCAGATTACATCTCAAGGACTCCTTCTTGAGCTCCCTGGTTGCAAGCTCAGTTCTTTCTTGCAAGGGTCTAGTTGCTCTATTTTGCACCATGGTTCTATCATGTGGTCGGTGACCTATTTCGGGACCGACCCCCAGTCAGCCGTTTTGGGCGGATTGGGTCGGTCACCCAATTGGGTCTAACCAACTATGATTGGTGGCTATATAAAAGCAAGCTCGTGAAGCCCATATTTATCACTGGCTACAACAACCTTGATTTCCTTAGCATCCAGCCTCCGTCCTCTACTATTTCTAGCATGCCATTGAAGCTTCTCACACAGGAGCGCACGGCTGGGAGGCAGCACCATCTATTGTATCAGTTTTATGGTAATGAAAATTTTTGATTCTCCATACTATCTGCTTTTCTCTCTTGCATACGAGATCCTATTATCTGTTGAGCACAGACATTGTATTATTTTCTTACAGTATTAGAAAGCAAATACTCTCTAAATTTCCATGAATATATGTTCAAACGACCAACTTTTGCCAACATACTTGTCATAAGAACTTGGAAAAAGAAGAATGTAGGTACACAAATTACCATAATGATGTGTTGCTACCACAATGATCTAGTCTGATCGTTGCTTAAAGGTCCTACCCATGCATTGTATCACCAAAGAGTGGGCTTCATATACACATGGTCTGAGGTCATGATAGCACAACCATGGATTATGTGCACATAGCATTTCAGCCACAAATCGCGCAATCATACAAAAAAATGAGTTCAAAGCCTCAATTGCCTTCCCATGGAGTATCATTTGCTCCCAACTATAGAGCACTCAATACATAATGCCTATCTCCTCCTCTAAATGAATGTAGAGATCTTAGAGATGCAGTTTCATGTAGGTAGTGAAATCTAGGTCAGCAAGTTAAGCATATGGTCGTAAAAAACTTCCAAACATCTACTACAACATGTAGTAAATTCCTTCAAGAGTCACTCAGTGTGCGTTCACTTTAGGAAAGAGTCTCTTTGAAAGTACTTCAAATTTAATATGCACTACTTGTGTAGGTAGCCTTTCAAGATCTGTTAGTTCTCCATTAGATTTCTTCAAAAAAATAGCTAGCAAGGTTTCAAGGAGGGACAGAGGACCTCAGGTTGAATCATACTTACACGTGTCTCAATTGATTTCTCTTCTCCCTGTCGGTCTCCGCGTAATAACAACGACTAAGAAAACACAAACTACTAGAAGGACATACATTTTCAATTGCAATGAGTAGATACTAGCCAAGTTCAACTAGTGGGACTACTGCATGGCAGTCTTAAAACATTAATAGTTGTTGGTATTGGTATCTAGATTTACCCTAAAATGGAATAAGTTGGAAAAGTGCAATTTGTACATGTGCAAAGATCTTTTAATAAATCCAACACTATTTACAATTTTAAATTGTTTCTTTTTCCATGCACTTGCTTGCTATATAGATCATAAGTATGCCAAAGGTCATTGCATTTCATAATACACATCATCAAACCCGATAGTGTGCCCTTTGGCCTATTTGTATTTTGAAGCATTTTAAGCCACATTACACTTGTTTGGGATATCCAATTTTGCTGACAAGTATCGCCAGAGGGGGGGGAACCGAAAGCTAAAATTTTGCTACTCCCGTGAATTTTGAATTTTCACACCTCCCACCCATCAAATCTTGGAAGATTAAGTACCTGCAACGTGCCCTCACCCTGCAACACCTTGACGTGACCTTGTGTAGACTTGGTTTGCCATTGTCTTCTTTTGGGTAAGTTGTCTTCTGTTCTTTGCTTGCCTCACCAGCTAGGTTCTCTGGGTCTATTCTCGACTAATTGTGTCCATGGCATCAATGGCAACATATAGCTTGCCACCATGGCTTGCAAGAGAAGCAGATAGAGGCTACGAGACAAGAAAGCTGAAAAGCCAGGTCAATGCACAAGGAATAGAGTGCGGGTCAAGGAAAGCATTGGCACGGTATCGAATCGGCAATGGAACATACTTTTGCAACCTCTACAAAGGGAGAAACAACGAGAAGAAAGAAGACTCCTTATAGAGCAGCAGCAAGAAGTGATTGCAGATGCACATGCTCCATCATTGCCATCGGAGTGAAGAACACGAGTTGTGGTGTCATGATTGGTGGGAGCATTCGAGGGAACAACATCAAGCCATTCAGGTGATTACCAGTCTCGAGTCTTTACAAGCTTTAGCCTCTGCACCCTAAAGTTCGTAGAGTAACAACCCTACCAACACCTAGGGAGATGCACGCCCAAGAGGTGATGATCTCTAACCTGAGAAATGGCCTACGAAAATTGAAAGGGGTGCACAGCTTAGATCAACTAGCTACAAAGAGGGCGACATTTACTATGTTGGTGTCCCCTAAAACAAAGGAGAAATGGATTGGGTGCACAATGTTGAAGATGCCAATCAGAAGGACCAACGTGGCTCCAACGGTTGAACATAGAGCAAAAGCAATGCACGATCATACCGATCCGAGAAGTCTGTGGGCTTCAACAGAACGCAAGAAAAGGAGAGACAGCCTAAGTGTGGAAGTCATTGCTATAGTGACGATGTTTTGTCACAAAAATACGAGAGTTCCTCCAAATAGAAAGGACATCTATAAGAAGTGGACAGGATGCAAGGTGTTTGAGGAGCACATTTTACACATGCTAGATGCAACGCAAGTCAGTGCTGCCTAAACCAACCCGGTGGTTGTTTGTGATTGAGCTTTGGGATAGTTTACTTGTTTCATTTCTTAAACCAGGCTTGGATTAAATGTGATTGTCCTAAACTAGCCTGGTGGTTGGAACATCATGCTACCGTAGGTTGGTTTAGCTCAATCAACAGTTGTGTGATTGTCTTGAACCAGCATGGTTGAACGGACATTGGCCGTTGTCTAGCCCAGTGGCATGTTTGAGCAAAAATCAACAGCAATATATTTCACAATATACTGCTATTTTACTAAACCAGCCCAATTGTTGGAACATGATGCAACCGTGGCTACTTTAGCTCAATCACCAGTTATGTGATTGTCCTAAACCAGCGTGGTTGAACAAACATTAGTTATTGACCGACCCGGTGGTTGAAATTATTGTGTTTCTTAGTACTTAAATTTGTTAAATTTTATTTTCTGCTATTCGGGTCATATACCACTATGAAATTGTGAAATTCAAAAATGAAAAGCAATATATTATTACTTTCTAATGGTGAAATTCAGAAATGAAAAGCAATATACTTGTTATTGTCTAATATGTGAAGTTGAGACCGTCAGGCTAAACCATCTAGGTGGTTGAAATTGTGAAAGTGTCCTAAACCATCCCGATGGTTGAAATTGTGACTGTCCTAAACCAGACCGGTGGTTGATTGTCCTAAACATGTCCTAAACCAGCTCGATGATTGAAATTGTGACTATCCTAAACTAGTGAGGTGGTTGAAAATTGTTTTGCTTCATTAAATACTTTAAATAGACTCTATTTTGTATTCTTTTAGTAGTAGCAAAAAGGGGGCTAATTGTTCTGTTATTCCTGCATGTTGGGTCAGTAGACGGAGTTGTATCTCAAGTTTATGGATCAGAATCCGGACATTTCAATTGGACAGAGGAGCTTTGAGCATTGTAACCGTGATACTTCAGGAAACTCAAAGAAAGGAAAGTTTGTTGTTGCAAAACACAGACTTTGACCTCGCGGCCCGGCAAGCTATGAATAACTTGAGATCTAGTCATGTTGGAGCATTGCTCCATGGGGATCGATGCCCATGCTTCCCCAATGAATGCGCAGTCTGTAGGCCACCTGGATCCTTATCGTGTGTTAAAAAGGAGGGCAGGTTTTGTAGCCTAAAGTCTTTGTGGGAGCTAGTGGTTTGTCCAAAGGGAGACTGTGAGTGGCATAGGATTGAATGCATTCACGGCACATGCAAGCATTGCACTTTGAAGCTGAAGAAGAAGATATTCAATGTCTATCCAAATGAAATGAGAGAAGACAACTATGTTGCTCTAAAATGGAGGAGATTTGAAAATGTCAATGTTAAAGGATCCGATAAAAAGAGATGGCTACTGTCATATAAGACGCACCTAGCCAAGGGAGCTTGTAGGTCACGTGGTTCAATCCATCCCAAAATATGTGCACAATTTCACGAGCTAGCCATAGGATAAGCAGTTCAAGATGTGCCTTGACAAAATTCCCCGTGACACTATTATACCTATCATAGATTTTGCAAAAAATTATTCTTTTCAAGAACAAGATGAGATACAAAGTGCTCATTGGTACAAGCAGATAACAATTCTTGTGCATATCACGTACAATCATTTGCTTGATTCTTCCATGCCTGATGCCAATCTACTTGCTGACTCACAGAAGTCCAAGTCAATGCAATGCATGTACCATTTCTACATTTCAGATGACAGGGAACATGACACCTTATTTTTGCAACATGCTTTTCTATTGCATTGGGAATGGCTGAAAAAGGAAAATCCCCATGTAGAAAATATAAAACAACATTGGGTGTGGTCAGATGGTGCTACCTCTCAATTTAAATCAGCTTGTGGATTCTACTTCATCTCAAGGTTCAAATCCTTGACTGGTCTAGACATGATGTGGAATTTCTTTGGGTCTAGCCATGGCAAGGGTGAACATGATGGATGCGATGCTATTATTAAGCTTGAAGCAACAAGCTCTATTTAAACACAAATTAGCATGCCCTCAAGAAAGACTCAATGATGCCCATAATGCTATAACATGGCTTACAGCCAACCTCTCCACAGGCGCGTAGTCAACATACAATAAATAAAGCCTTAAGAATACTATAGTACACAGAGTGCTCCATGAAGTGAAAGTGGATGAAGTGCAAAGGAGAAGATGACATGATTGTGATAAAATTAAAGGAGTTTGTGGTCTGCATAGCATATGGGGCTTCTTTTCAAACAACCACCTGATTAAAACAAGAAAACTTTCTTGTTTCTGCAGTGTGTGCATCATAGGGGATCATAACAATTGTGAGAACATTGCAACTGTGAAGACATGGGAGTGAGTTCAAGTTTTCCCTCTACGTTTAGATGGAGTGACAAACAACGGAGAGACAAATGACTCGCCATAGTTTGGGGAGAGTTTCAATGACCTTATTGACTATCTGGAAGAGGGGGATAACTTTGCAGTTCTCGCAGATTCTAGGGAAAACGAGAAAGATGACCCATACTTTCTGTTGCAGTGCACAAAACCTAAGTACAAGGTTGAGGAAACATTTAAGGATAATTGGGGAACAACCTATGAGAAGTGGGATGTAGTAGTCGGAGATTTTTGGTACAAAAAAACATTAAAGAGAGGCCGTAATTATGAACTACTACATAAGAGTCCACAAACATGTGTGTACTCTCATCTAGTAAGAGCTATTAAGTTCCAGATGCAACCGGTACCACAATGAAAGAAGGGCAAGAGTGTCTTCAAATTGGATTTAGACATGCATGAGCACATCTTGGGGTGTCTTGGAGTGGTGGATGAGGACGACTGAGATAGTACTAAGAAAATGTATATAGTCTCATTGCAAGGAAACCATATATCCACTTGTCCTACATAATGGAATTTGTATTTGAGACTATGCTGCTTTTTAATATATCCCAAACAACCAACAAACTAGTTTAATCAAATTGTTTTTGTAAATTCTAACCGGTAAATCCTATGCTTGTTTTTAGTATATCCCAACAACCATTGTGCTGGTTTCCGATAATGAATCCACACATCCTATAAATCCATTCATCCTGTAATAATAGAAGTAAACCACCGCACCGGTGGCTGTTAATATCCTAGTGCAAAACAACCACCATGCTAGCGATAACTTATCTTGCACTACTACCGTGCTATCCCTACACTATTGCTGTGCATATTTAAAATTTGTTGCACAGTGCTATACTAAAACAATGCCCTTTAGAGTGTTTATCCTTACATTAACTGTCAGATTTCATCCCATGCTTGTTTTTAGTATATCCCAACAATTACCGCGCTAGTTTCCCATAATGAATCCACACATCCTACAAATCCATTCATCTTGTAATAATAGAAGCAAATCACCATGCTGGTGGCTATTAATATCCTAGTGCAACCAACCACCGCACGGGCGATAACTTATCATGCACTAATTTTGCACTATTACCGTGCTATCCTAAAATTTGTTGCATAGTGCTATACTAAATCAGTGCTCTTTCGACTGTTTATAATTTTGTTAACCATCAGATTTCATCCCATGCTTGTTTTTAGTATATCCCAACAACCACTGCGATGGTTTCCCATAATGAATCCACACATCCTATAACTCCATTCATCTTGTAATAATAGAAGCAAACCACTGCACTGGTGGTTGTTAATATCCTAATACAACCAACCACCATGCTGGCAATAACTTATCCTACATTACTAACATGCTATCCCTACTACAGTTCTACCGTGCTATCCTGAAACTTGTTGCTGCACAGTACTGGTGCCCTTTAGATTGGTTATCGTTAACCGTCAGATTTCAACCATCGAGCTACTTAAAACATTTAAGTACTAGCATGGAAGCAAGTCGATACAAAATTAGGTATTATGAGCACCATGAGAAAGTCTACAATTCCAAGAATTTTCTGCAAGGTTTTTATTGTTTCAAAATACGACAACATTTTGCTTTTTCAAGGAAATTCCAAACTCCCAACTATCTTATCAGCCTCTCTATGGCAAGCATCTCCGAGCTCTTGAGGCCAGTCTGATGCACAATGACAGACCTCTTCACACACAGATTGTACACTGCTTGCTTGACTTTGTTGACTTATACGTCCATAGTAACTCCTCCTTTTGCTGGGAGTCCTCTTCATCTTGGTCTTTGCGCTTTATACATCTTTGCGTCTCTATCATGTCCTTCCAAAAGAAACCTACATCTAGAGCTTGACAAGTACCTTAAAGGAGCAAGAAAAACAATAGCCAAGGAAATTAATATTAATCGTCTCTGCCGATTCAAGGTAATACACCCACCACCAAAGCATGTCCTCCTTGCAGCTATTTTCCTCCTCCTTCTCTGGGTCTGTTTCTATGAGGATGCCATCCAATATCATTTTCAGATAGAACAAAAGCATTCCAAAATTATTTGAGTATGCCATATATTCGTTGTAGGTGGATTGGTGTATAGAGTTTGGATGGGTGTATAGAGTTTTGGGGCTAGATTCTATAATGGGCTCTTATTTGTGTATGCACTGCACTTAAATAGGGAGAGAGTTCATTGAGCCTGACCTTCTCAATCTTTAGTCTCATGTTAGTTTGGTCATCAAAATCTTTGAGTTCATTGAGCTCGACCTTCTCATTCGTTTGTCTCATGTTAATTGTTTAATCGAAATCTTACATCTCACATTAGTTGTCTAATCAAAATCTTTCGTCTCACATTAGTTCACTAATCAAAATCTTTCAGTCTCACATTAGTGATCTAATCAAAATCTTTCATCACATTACTTGTCAAATTGAAATCTTTCGTCTCATTATTATCACCACACTGGCATGGATCAAAGGACACTATTTAGTCACATAGCTAATAAAACATTGCCCAAGTAAACTCTAGAGAAGATTAACAATTCAATAGATTACACACAGATTACATAGATTACAACCACAAAGACTCCTTTACTTCAGATTACATCTCAAGGACTCCTTCTTTGCGAATGTTCTCCTTCATCTCCTCCACTTTTCGCTCACTCTGTGCAACAGCTTCATCTGAATCCCTCGGCATCTATTGAAGCTATATAAATTGCTGAAAAACATCTTCATGGGCCATTTCCAAGACTTCCACTCTAGTTTGGAAATCTCTTAGGATGATAGATTGCTTTTCATAACTGTCGAAAGCGATGGCAAGCTCGTGCACACATCTATCGTGATCTTCTAGCAGGGACTTGTAACATACTCGCTGGACTTCCAACAGTGTTTCGAAAAAACAACCCTCACCGTGGTTGCTGCAAATTGCTCCACCATGGTGGCTAGAACTTGCTCCACTGTGGCTACTCTATGCATCCTTCCTGGCCTGGGGAGGTACCTCGTTGTCTTCTCCACCCTGGCTGCTCTGCCCCATCCTTCCTGGCCTTGAAGCTCTCTCATAGTTCCTGCATCAGCTTTTTGGTTTCTGCATTCTCCCTTTTCAGCTCCTCCATCATCTGGTCTTTTTCAATGTTCAATGTATTTTGCATGTTGCAGAGCCATTTGTAAAGACCCTCCTTTTTGGCTCTCTAATCTTCAAGATCCTTTCACATCCTTTCTAGCTCCTTGTCCACCATGTCCCCATCATTTCTCACTTCTTCAAGCCTATCTCGAAGCTCCTGCATGTGCTTTTCTGCTTCTCTCTTCTATGCAAAGCCATGTCAAACAAACTTGTAGCAGCCTCAGCTTGCTCTTGTGCCTATAAGGCCCTCACTTGTGCCTCCTCTACCTTGGATTTTGCACCTTCCTTGAGACTTTTCTCAAGTTGCGCTACCTTTGCTACATCAGTGGCTTTCTCTTGCATAAAAGTCAACTTTTGAGACATCTGCTTATCATATTGCTCAAAAAAATTTGAGGGTAGATGCCATCAGGTGCATTGCAACTCCAGCGAATTGAGATGACAATTGGGATTTTCCATCCATGCAATTCTTCAGGTTGGTTAACATGCTCTTGGAGATTGCCCTTGAGAAAGATACATGACGTCCTTTTAATTACTCTACTATTGCTTGAACCCACCAGATATGGTAGGTTCCTCTCGTATCAAGAAAGAAGTGAATGGTCTTCTTCAGCACATCTTGGAGGTTTGTTGGGAAGCTCGAAATCTTGACTCCACCATCTTTACTAATTTGAGCGTTGGGGTATACATCTAGAATATCCTCTCTCTTCCACTGCTTCTCAAAAAGTGTGCTTTGCAAATTGCCTCCAAAAATTCCTAGAGCATTTCCAATCACGCTTTCATTGATAGTAGTCTTCTGATCTTGACATACTAGTTTCCCATCCTTCATGTTCACCTCCTATATCAACCTGGTGAAGTTTTGGAGAGCATCCAAATTGCGCTTTTGAAGAGCGAGAGAGGAGCTCCCATATGTCACAATTTCAAGATCAGGGGAGGAGGGGCTCTTGTACTGTGCAGAGGGGGAGGAAAGATCATGTGAGGAGCTCCTAGACTGTGCAAGGTCCATTATGAGAGGGGATAGAAGTTGCAAAAAGAGTGCAAGGGAGATAGAAATGGTCAAGAGGGATAGAAGATGAAATAATGAAGAAAATGGAATAGTGGAGGCTTGAGCTTGTAGTTCGATTACAGGGGAGAAAGAAATGGTCGAGAGGGATAGAAGATGAAACAGTGAAGGAAATGGAATAGTGGAGGCTTGAGATTGCAAGGGAGAATGAAACGGTCGAGAGGGATAGAAGATGAAACGGTTAAGGGAATGCAATATCCTACTTTGCTCCACATGCTCTACTACTTTGCTCAACACCCCTCCTCTAGCTCTTTTTTGCCCCTGCTCTACTTGCTCCACGCTCCCTCCTATGCCTCTAGTCACTCATCTGCTCTCCTGCTCATCTACTACTCATCCACTCAACTTCAGCATGCCTACTACCACCCCCCACTTGATCCTCTATGATCCCAATGTTATTTGCCTTCTCATATAAGGTGATTGTGTTGCACTCCCCCGAAGTAGAAATGCTAGCACTAGTGGAGACCCTTCATTCCCACAGTCGATTCCCCACATATCTGCATGTCACTACCTTAGGTGACATGCTCATAGAGGGCCTCTTTATGGTTGTGCTCTATGGGTTCCCCCTAGATGTCGAGAAAGGCCTCCATATTTTTTTTGGGCAAAAAAAAAGTTTGTGTTATATTAGATCATCATCATAAATATTTACATTACATGTTCTTTAGCATAGAACAACCAGCCCCCATGGGGAGAGTTTCTTTATAAAAACATTTCTGAAAGATACTCATAAGCTTGAGAGCTTCTAGAATTGTCATAGCTATAGCAAAAAAATCAAAAGAGAGGAACATAAGAGTCATATGTATCATCTATGTCATCATCATTGAAGTATTCAGAGTAGTTGAAGCTCTCTGAATCACCAGAGTTGTCAAAGTCATCTGTGGCAGCAGCCTAGGCTTCACAGGGTGACATTGGCTCCTTCTTTATAGTTGGGGAGGGGGACTTTTTAAGAAAATCAGTAATCTCAGCAAGGATTTCAAAAGGTGTGGTTTGTCAATCTTAAAACAGCTTTGAGTATGGTCTTGGAGGTTAGCATTAAAGAGGGCAGCCTCTGCTCTGAATTGGTTTATCATCTCTGTAATTTTCCTCCGGCCCTATTCAGCCAGTTAATAAAAATTAAGTCATCATGCAAGACAATTTGATTAAACTCAAAATTATTCCTGGTTATCCCATATAAGCCAAAGTGCATGTGCTCTCTTAGGTGTCCATAGGTCCTGTTTTGTCCTTGCAGAGTCTGCTAGTAAGATGACCTTCCAATTTATTGGCTCCCCTGTCTCAAGTTGAACTATTTTCCACACCTTTCTAGCAACAAGACAAGCAACAAAGAGATGGAAAATATCTTCATCTATAGAGGGGCACCTCATGCATTTGTCATTTTCCTTTCCAATCCTTAGTCCTCTGTTGTTAGTCCACACAGCTTTATGCATTATTAGCCAAAGCAAGGCAGACGTTTTGTGAAGGATTGAAGTTGACCAAATGGAACAGAACCTGAATTTCCATTTCTCCTTAGAGTCCTGTTGTTTCCACCTAGTATTAAGGACCATGCAGAGATCTCCAATGTCCCTGCTTGGTGTGGGGATAGGAAAGAAAGAGGTACTCTCCACCTAGCTGAACTCTTTACTATAGACCAAGAAAGATCCACCTGTCCATTGTTGACTGCCCTTCCTGAGTTGAATTCTATTCAAAACAAGTGTCTGGCTTTGGTTATTTAAGCTGAACTCTCTCCTTATCTCAATCCAAGATTTCCATCTTAGTTCAGCTCTGTTCCAAAGCTGACCCTAGCATTGCACTCCCTTTTTGAAGAGTAGAGCAGCCTTAGCAAATTCTTCAGTAAACAGAACAACTTCTTT